>NW_026112112.1:25000-221961 GCF_024679095.1 Eriocheir sinensis
GTTTATCAATCTCTCAAGTTTTCTACTAATTTACTGTCCTATGCACGGCAGGCATGGTGAAGGATGTTACCCAATTAATGTTTTTACATTACAATTTAAGAGTGTTTAACGTCAAGTGCTGAGTAAAATCACTTGTCTAGTTCCATACTTTTCATGATATATTACAATAACTTACTTCCATATGCACGGCAGGCTTGGTGAAGGACATTACTCAGTTACTGTACTAAGCAAGTTGAAATAGGCATATAATATTTCTTGGTTGTAATATAAAGTAATATGTTGATTTTTTTTTCTAGTTTCAAAGTTGAAGCAAATACCAGTGCTTCAGTTCATATCATAATTTTATATATCAATTTGAATTACATAATATACATTTGCATAGGGACTTGTTGGAAATAAATGCTGTGGAAAGGTATTAGAGTTTTGGTAACATCACCATCCTTACATTAACATTATTAGTATTGTGTTATGTACACTGTACTATAAAAGAGAGAAAAAATAATAATCGGCCCCGATTAATCGGTCAAAAGACCGATTACCGATTAATCGGCAAAGTGGCCGATTAGGCCGATTACCGATTACTTACCGATTAATCGGTGCAACCCTAATATACACACACACACACACACACACACACACACACACACACACACACACACACACACACACACACACACACACACACAGCCGGATTATCCATTTCGTAGGCCAAGGCACAACATATAATTTTGGTAATTTTTTTAGTTCAGGGAAAGCAATTCAGTATATTGTTGGTTTGGGAGATTCTTTGGTTAGGAAAATAAACTGTATCCAATATATGATAAATTATGTATTGAAAGAAATTCATATACCGACTGACGACTGTATCATATATGAGATGAGTAATACATCAACTTGTTACATGAATTATGAACAAAGCATTTACAAATACTATGAAAATTAAATGTTAGCTTTTCTGCATTTTATTGTTGGAAAGCATTTGATGCTGTGATCTATATTTAAATTTTTAATCATTTGAGATTCAAAGCTCAGTTTTTGCTGGCCCATCGTCGCCCTTGAGTAATTCTTCACTCTTTTCAGAGTTGAAAGGGAACGTTCTCGTTCACAAGAAGTAGCCAGAATGCTCAAATAAATCCGAAGTGCGATGCATACATTGGGAAATACTCCAGCTAAAGTCCTTGAAATAATGTTCACTGCGGCATGTCATTCACTGATTTTTCCTGATGTCTTTCTGTGGTCAACATGTTGTGCAGCAAGATGCTCTCATCGGTGAAATCAGCTTCCAAATCACTCTGGTAGTGTTGCACAAGACCATCTGCCTTTTCACGAAAAGCATTGCTATCAGACATGCTGAAATCTGTCACGAAATCAAATTTATTTCCTAATTCCTCATAGACTTTACTTCTCTCTTTTATTTCCTGCAAGAATCTGTCAACAATGGCTTCGTCAAGGAATGCCTTCCTAACACGCTTCCTCACAGTAGACTCTTTGTAGTCACTTGAAACAAGTTCTTTTGCCTGGTCTTCAAAAATATCGAATGAATCACAAATGTTTTCAAGATGGTTTACCAGAGAGTTTAGAAGTGTCACCACAGTACATATTTCAGTACCAGGTTCTTGAAGTGCCTTGCTGACAATGTTAGTTTTAGTTAAAATATCATTCCACATTTTGCACATCAGTGCTGTTTCCAGTTGTTTGAGTGAATGAACAAGTGAACTTGCTTGGTTTGGCTTTGTCGCAGAGCTTACTGCAATTTCAGATAATGTTTCTAAAACCTCAGAGTAGTTCAGCGCCAAGGCTTTTGTTGCATCCGCGCAGGCTGACCATCTCGTCTCTGAAAGACTTTCCACATGTACCTTTTTCTTCATGTTCTCCTTAAACTTTGCCCAGCGTTGTGGAGAAGCAGACAAACAGTTGTAAATTCCTGAGTACACCGAAGAAAGAAACTGCTTCCGTGCAACAGTCAGCTGATGCTAATGCAACTAGATTCAAACTGTGCGCTGAACACGGGACAAAATCTGCAAGTGGATTCACTTCCAACACTCGAGCCTGGACACCAGTGTAAATACGAGCCATATTGCTGGCATTATCATAAGACTGAGATCTGCAGTTGCTGTTATCAATATCCATTTCCTTCAGCATCTGCATAACTGTGTTAAACAGATGCTCCGCTCCATGATTTTCAATGATTAGGAAGCCAATGAAACGTTCAACAACAGAGCCATCGGATAAAGTATAGCGTAATATCAAGGTTAGTTGGTCTAGATGAGCTAAATCAGGTGTTCAGTCAACACTCGATCCGAAGTATTTCGCTGGTTTTACTTGCTCTATAATTTCGCATTTCACTTGCTCAGGCAGCAGTTTGATGAATTCATCACAAATTGTTGAAGACAGATAAGACACGTGCCCTCGCCCTGGGTTCCCATGAAGACGAATATGTTCTGCTAGGAAATCGTCAAACTGTGCAATGAGCTCCAAACAGCCTAAATAGTTGCCATTGTTGGACGATCTTATAAGATTTCCGAATCTCCACGAAAGGCCGGTCCACGTTCAACTAGAAATTGGATTACAGCAATCATTCTTGTCAAAACTTTGGACCAGTAGTCACGTTCCATCTCCTGTTGTTGCACAAGCTCTGAGTCAATACGCAAACGTGTTTGTTTTTCAACAAGTTTGCATATATTCAGACGGTGGTCTTTACTTGTCTCCTGAGCTCGGATTCCAGCATCTGCATTTTTCCAGTCGCAGTATCCTTTTACAAAAGCATTGTCTTTATCAATGAAAACTGGAGTAGCACAAAACAGTTTACAGACATAGCAGTAAGTGGTGCCCCTAGACAAACAATAGATTAACCATTCTCTATTCACTGTTTCACCATTATTCAAGGTTCTGGTGAAGAAACGTTGTTTTACATATCTCTTTGAACCTCCAAAATCTCTTTCTGACATGTCGTGATTGTTGGGAGGAATATTTTGAGATGGAGCTTGTTTTGAGAAATAATCAATTAAATCTGGACCCACTTGCCATTTTGCAGGATCACTATCAGACAGCTGTGTACTTCATGAAGTTGCTGAATCTTGTTGGAATTTTAGACCTTGAGTAGGATGAGATTCAGTCATTGCCTCTTCAACTGGATCTGGCAATTAGGGACTGGTGTCTTGTTCTGAAGGTGTATCCCTGTGCAGGCTGTGCTGTAAATGGTGTGAATCTGCAGGACCTGGTGAGGCAGCGTCAGTCAGTATTGCAGATGGAGCTGATGATGATGATGATGCAGATCCTTTGTCTTTGTCCTTTGGCTTTTAGTGCGGTACGCTATGTACGAGAAACTGCTCCCGTAGGATTTAGGTGCTAAAATTGATTTTTTTGCTTTTTCAGCTTCTGTAGAGACCAGACTGTCAGAATCCGAAGGGGTTCAAATTTTCCCTACCCTCCACTACCCTTGGGGGGTCATTTTCCCTTTGGGACCCCCCAAAATCGTCAGTGCGCCTATGCCGCTGAATTGATGAACAATTTTCATAATGTTAGTTTTGTTTTACAGGTTTCTCAGTGTGCCGAGTTTATTTATCACACTTTGAAAGCAATCGAACCACATCTAGGTCACTTTCTAGGTGTTAGGTCCTTTTTGACTCCCCCTCAAACTAAACGTCATTGCTCTTAAGTTTGTAATTCATTGACAAACGTTCCATCTTTTTTCAGATATGTGCATGATGTAGATATGGAGAAGATTCAAGGCTCACTAACAGATTGCTCACAACTGAAACTCTTGTTCTGGATGATGGTGAACTGCAAGTGCTAAGGAAGATGTCACAGGATATCAAAGTGTGTTTGATTTGCAAAGAGGGGGCATCCCCTGGCAAGAATCTACTAAATGATCCAAATATGCTAAAGGACCTTCTAAAGTGCTGCCAGGAAAGAGTGTCCCTAGGTCAAAGTGATATTCAGCACCTGACTGACCACTTGTCTGGCATGAATGAGCTGGAACTCAAATCTGTTTATTATCACAGCGAGTGCCGCAAACCCATCGTAAACAAGGGAATGATTGAACGACTCCGGGGAAAGCGATCCCGAACTGAATCTCCATACCCCAGTGCTAGTCGAGGACCTGGTCGCCCTTCAAGTGCAACAGGACTTGTGCGACCTAAACGTTCAAGGTCACTCCCAAAGGAGGAGGTGTGCATGTTTTCTTCCTGTGCTTTTTGCCCTGAGGGTGGATCAGAGCCGTTACACCGCGTACTTTCTGATGCAATGGGAATAACTCTGATTGAAGTGAAGCAGCTGACCACTGATGACACAGTCAGAATTTGCGTAGCCGATCTAGAGGAGCCCGGTGATGCTTCAGCTCTCGAAAAGTATTACCACAGGTTATGCTTGAGGTCAGCACAGCGCACATCTGCAAAAGCTGATCTTGGTAATGTGCCACTTATTCGCTCATTATGTGATGAACAGTTAGTCCTCGCCATACAAAACACTCTTACAGACGATGATGTTACGCTCAACATGGCTGAGGTGAATGACGCTTACTTGTCAATCTTAGATAGATATAACGTAGATGTTAATGAGACTAAAAACTATCGCAAGTATCTGAAAAGGTTGATAACTGGGCGGCTTCCAGGTGTTCAGTTTGTCAGCTCAGTGCGAAGGAATGAGCCAGAAAATCTTGTCCTTTCAGAAGCAGTTAGTAAAGCTGTAGACCTTAGGCTTTCAGTGATGGATAATGGTGAGATAGTTAGTAACCTTGTGAATGCTGCTAGCCTGCTACGGGAAGAGATGATATCAAAGCGGGGTTGGTCATTCACAGGTAGCTTTGATAACTTCGACAATCCCTCTTTGCTACAATTTTTTCTGAGCCACCTCCTTTTCGGCAGTCATGTGAGCAAGGTGTCTGGAGTGCGGGAGGAAGAGGTTGACAAGACAGTCGATGTTGCATGCCAGTTTTTGGTCCAGAATACTCGCACTGATCGTCAGGTGAAGCATGAACCAAAGACTGATAAAACTTTCCGGGAAACTGTCCAAACACCTCTCTCAATTGGACTGCCTCTTGCTATCCATTCAAGAGTACGTGACAAGAACCTTGTCCAGACCCTCTCAGATGTCTACATCGGGAGTGACTACAAGAAGATCCTTGAGTTAGAAAAAAATGTTGACCAGTGTGTTCTTCAACGAATGAAGAATGCGGGCGGATTCTGTCTCCCTGATTTTATCAAGAAAAATGAGAACATCTGGTTTGCTATAGACAACATCGATCTGTTGGAGGACACGCCAACAGGACAGGGAACATTCCATGGCACAGTCATTGTAATCAACCAGCAGGATGTAGATGGACAGCCTATGAATGAACCACTCGTTATACCGCAGAAGATGCCACCACAAGCTCCTCTTAAATTTGAAGTGCAGCTGCAGCAAGAGCCGATCATCAAGACAACTCCATTAAGATTCAAAGACTACAAGATTGGCAAGCGTAATTACCTTCTCTCCACAGACTTCACTCACACCTGGGCACTTGCCAACTACCTTGCAACTGATGACGATGGGGAGAAAACCTTAGCTGAACCTCAGACAGCACAGGTAGACACACAGGACAATGAAGAGTCTGAAGCTTTGAGGGACAGGGGTCAATCTGGTTCAGTTTTGTCAGTCAGAGGACAAATGCGTAAACCAGAGAAATTGGCAAAGGAAGATGTGATGCCAACTTGGGCTGCAACTAAGTCCCTGCTGATATCACAGTCCTCTGACAGCCATGACCATGTGCGAACTAACACAGAGGTGATTGCTCCATTGTTCAAGACCTCACCAACAGATTATGGGACCCTCTATACTGCCCTGCAGTTAACACAGGGTATCTCGGCCATCGTTGTTGGTCCTCAGAGACGGACACTAATAACGCTTGATCTGGACCTTTATGCTCGTGCACTGAAAATACAGCAGTCAACTGGCAACACCAACTGGATACTAAGAGCTGGTGTCCTCCACATTGCATTTGCTGCCCTGCATGCACTTGGTAAAACGATTGACGGAAGTGGCCTTGACACCTGCGCGATTGAAAGTGGTGCATACACATCAGCTGCTCTCCGAGGGATTTTTGGTGGCAAAGCTTATAAGCGAGGCATTGAGTACCATATCACAACCAGTCTAGCAATTATGATGTTGCAGTTTGATGCCATCTTGTCGACAATCCAAAAAGGTCAAGTTCAAATCAAGTGCATTGCTCTCAAGGACAAACTTCACGAACGCAACCCAGAGATGGCAAAGACCTTTGAAGAAATCCAGTCATGGTATGCAGGAAATATCAAGCCATGTGAAGATGACAAAGGCATTGGCGAGTTTGCTCAGTTCCTGTTACAATACATTGGCCAAGTGGAGATTCTTCTTCACCTCATCAGCTGTTGTCGCTCAGGTGACTGGGAAGGTTACCTGGTATCTTTAGAGAATATCATCAAGTATTTCTTTGCCCGTGATCTCCTTAACTATGCTCGACTTATGCCTGTTCACCTAGCACAAATGAATGCGCTTGAAGAAGATGACCCAGAGACGTGGGATGCCTTGAAGTCTGGTGCCTTTGTTGTGGCAAAATCGGAGATACCCTTCACCCGTCTCTTCACCGATCAGGCTCTTGAGCAGGAGATAAAGACGCTAAAGGGACATGGTGGCATGGTTGGACTCAGTAGAGATGAAGCAGCTCTGGATCGACTAGTCACTACCACACCTCATCTGGCTCGTCTAGTGAATCAGTACCTCAATGGATTCCCCAAAGTTTCCAGATCTTCTGTGAGGAAAGAACATTATCAGCTCTCAGGAGAGATTGATCTGAGATCAAGAGCAAATGCTCTTAAGATTAGACAGCAAATCGAGCTGCACTGTGAAGGCAATCCATTTAAAGTAAACACACCATTGAAGAGTCTGGCATCGTCAGCGCTTGTGTCAAATGAGGCAAAACAAGACATTCTGCAATTCACAGAGAAGGGACAGAAGTGCTTTGAGGAGTTCGTTTCTCAGCGGTTAATGTCAACATCCAGTGTCTCTCTCTGGGACAAGATGAATAAACTCAAACTGAAGGCCTTCTCTAACTGGATGGAAAAAGTAAAAGTACGAGTAGGGGATAAGGTCATCAAGTTGCGGGAAGAGCGTGAATTGCTTGGGCGATTTCTTATCATTCAAGCCAGCAGACCAAGTTTAGTACCAAAACTTGAGGAGACAATAGGGGAATATGAAATGTCTACCATGCCTCGGTCCCTCTGCGCTGTTGATGGGTCACTATTCATCCCAACAGACAAAGCAAGTTTCATGCATGCTGTTGAAGACGCCAAAACAGAGCCCCAAGATGATGCACTACAGCCAGAGCTCCTACACGAGCCAGATTCATCAATCAATGTTCTAATAGTTGATGCGATGGGTGTGCTTCAGGGGATGAAAAAGACACCATCCATGCTGAAGCTGTCAGATCTTCAGGATGCATTCAACAAACGTATTGAAAAGATGATGGCTAACTATGATGAGGGTCGAGTTGTGTTTGATAGATACATTGACCAGTCATTAAAAAATAAAACTCGGCGGAAGAGAGCAGCTACTTCTGTAGAATATGAAATCCACCCAGAGATGAAACTAACTATGTCCATAAAGGAACTCCTATCTGCATCATCAACAAAGAAAAAGCTCACATGCATGCTTGGCCAGGGACTGCTTGAATACTTCCCAAGGGAGAGCTCTTTCCTGCTGGTCGTTGTGTACGATACTGTTATCAAGGGACATGATTTTGAGGAAGCACACACATGAAGAGGCTGATACCTTGATTCCTCATCAGGTCCTCGCTTCTGTGTCTAATGGTATCATGCGCAAACTGTGCGTTTGGTCTCCAGATACAGATGTATTGCTGCTGCTGCTTGACCTGGTATCTTGCGGACGCATTGCTGCTCCCACTTGCCTGAGGTTTGCAACTGGTATGGGCACCAAGGCACGAGAGATCGATGTACTTGAACGATTAAAAGTAATTGGCCGCCATAAATGCCAAGGCCTTCTTGGACTCCACAACTTCTCTGGTGCTGACTGGGGAGGCAAATTTGTTGGAATCCCCAAAAAGAGATGGATCGATGCCTACCTCAAGCTTGAAGATGATGATCAAGCCATAAGCTGTTTCAAAGAACTCGGGGAACGCTGCATTCCTGCAGAGCTTGAGAGCAATGAGCTTCCTGCTCAAGTCAAGGGTTTGGAGCAATTTGTGTGTCATGTCTATAGTTTGAAGGGTCCAATATCCTTGCCATCTTTAAGATGGGAACTATTTCGGTCAAAGAACTTAGAGGGCGAGATGCTACCTCCTACTCGTGCCACATTGTTGCCGCATATTCTCCGCGCCAACTACATGACTATGCGAGATAAATCATACCAGACCAACTGCCCAGAACTTCCTCCTCTTGAAGAGAATGGATGGACTCTGGAAAAAGGACTGTACGTTCCAGTTAGATGTCTTGCGCTTCCTGCCCCAAAGGCAGTAATTGAACTCATCAAATGTGGATGTAAAACAGGATGTCAAGGGCGATGTAGTTGCTCTAAAAATGGTTTGCCTTGCACTCCTCTTTGCAAATGCTATGGCGGAGACTGTGTGAACACAATTCTGGAGAAAATACGAGAAAGTGACTCTGATGAGGATTAGACTACCCTGATTTTGTGTAGACAGAGAGCAAGGAACAATAGTGTAGAATTTAATGTAATCCGTAACTAAGTGACCAAAATATTGCTACAGGCAATGCGACTACGTCAATGACATTTAAAGTGAATCTAAAGTCTGGCTAAACCTAGATGTAGGGTCATATCAAAGGAATGTGGGTGATGCCTTTTGTAGGAAACATGGCATGGATTTGTGTTGTCTAATATAGGCCAATATAATCCCATTTTTGAGGGTCTCTAAAGCTATCGAATTCAGGTGGTTTTCCTTACCTTGCTTGTGGTTGAAATGAATACTGGATTTCTATACCAGATGTTCTTTTTACCCATGTCTAGGTTTAGCCTGACTATAATTAAAAAGTGGTATTTTGACTGTAATGTACCTATATGACTAACTTTGTTAAAGCCAATAAAGGTCACCCTGTGGTAATTTTATTAAAGTGATGCTGAGTTGACACAAAGTTTATTCTTCATTTAAATGCCATCCGGTGAACCGGAAGTCTGTTTAGGGCACTTCCGGTTGATCTGAAAGTAGCATAATCTAGCTCCTGTCACTTTAAAACCTATAAAACAACTCTTCCATTACTGAAATCGGTCAATAAACAGTGGAAATAGGGACATAGTCCATTCCAGGGGGGCCAAAACGGAAGTGACCCCCCAAAAAGGGTGGGAGGGGTAGGAAAATTTGAACCCCTTCATTTTCTGAAAGTCTGGTCCCTACCGAGTCCAAACAAGCAAAAAAATCAATTTTAGCAACCAAATCCTACGGGAATACATAGCGTACCGCACTATTTGGTTTCATAAAGCTTTCTAGAGAGCCTTCATTTCTTCATATCCCCTTTCTTCTTTTTTCTCTTTTGGCAGTCCCCGATTCATGGTGTCTCATGTAGCCGGCAGACATGCTAATTGGAGTCTCGCCATGTCGCTAGCTAACACAGTGTTGCCATCTCGCCTTTTAGCGTTAGTAGTAGTAGGCTACTACTACTACTACTACTACTACTACTACTACTACTACTACTACTACTACTACTACTAACGCATGCATCAGGAGGTTACAGGGGCGGGCATCATTCATCACACAGGAACCCTAGGCCAAACCATCAGCGGAAGGCTGCCTTTTGCCATATCCACGGGAATTGTTTTCATGATTCAGACAGTTGTTCTGCAATACAAAAGGCCAAGGAGGAACAGAAGTACAAGTCCTCAGCGGACCGTAAACCTCCTCTTCTCAGAATAAAAGACATGACTTCGTGGCAGCCCCAGGCGTACATCCAAGTGTCCCTTAAGGAAAATACTAATTGGGAGCAACTTGACTCCGTCATTGCCGCCTTGGGACGGACAAGCATAATTGCCCTCCCTTGCAAGGTGGGCAACACTTCCCTCACCTTAGCGGTTGACACAGGTGCCACGGTCAATGTCATATCCGACTCCGCTTACAGGTCACTGCCACGACAAGCGAGTGGGGAAAATTGGCCGCTCCAAGAGAACGACCTGAATGTGGTAGGCGTGACGGGCACCACTTTGGGTATCCTTGGGCGAGTACCACTAACAGTCAGCTTACATGAAAAAGTATGTCCCTTTCGAGATTTCTTTTATGTCTCTAGCAGGTTTGCTTTACCTGTGGATGGGATCTTAGGATTGAACGCCATGAAAGACCTGCACATCGCCATAAACCCTGTAAGCAACGCGATCGTGTATCAAGGCCGACGCATACAGGGATGGTCAATCCATCGCCTCTGTCAACTGTAATCTCACCCTCAGAGGTGGAAAATGACCAACCCACCACAGACTCAGGGGCTGCCACCGCCCAAGTGTCCCCTCTTACGGTCAAACCACACGAAACCATTGCAGACTTGTGGCGGACAGTAACGGCAGTCGTAGAAGGTCCTCATATAGTTCCGGATCGTGCTGCAAAACTTGTTAAAATCCGTTTGCCTAACGCCCTCCGGCGGGCAGTGATGTGTATCGACGGAGTTCTCACGTACACCGCGTGACGGTGGAGGTAACTCTTGCAACAGTCAAGGAGGGAGGTTTTGCAGAGGCATTGGTAATAAACACGTCTGGATTACCTGTATCCTTAAAACACGGTGTTCGATTATGCCAGTGTCTAGTGTATGGGAGAAATGTCGCCCCGGAACCAGCTGAATACCCTTCAGCCCAAGTTTCCGGCATATCCTCGGCGTGTCAGGCTTCTCCCGAACAAGACACAGCTCATTTAGAGGCGTTCCTAAAAGTTGCACACTATTCCGAAATTAAGCCAACCTTAGTCCAGCTTCTGGAGCATTATCGGGGGGCGCTTGCTCTACCAGGCGAGCCGCTTGGAGTTACGCAGTGTGCTGAACACCACATTAAGTTAAAACCCAATACAAATCCTGTATATATCAATGCGTACAAGCTCCACCACAGTCAGAGTGAGGTGGTGCAACAACTTATCTCTGAAATGTTAGAACAAGGTGTCATCAAAGAATCGAATTCCCCGTGGAATTCGCCCTTGTTCCTGGTTCCAAAGAAAGACGGCTCTTATCGTCCTGTGATTGATTTCCGGCGTGTGAACACCGCGACCGTGGATGATCATTTTCCGCTTCCCGTTCTTAGAGATCTTCTGATGTGTCTCGGTAGAGGAAATAAAGTCTTTACGAGTCTTGATCTGGTCAGTGGCTACTGGCATCTGCCCATGGCCCCCGAGTCACGTGAAATAACGGCTTTCAGCACGCCTCATGGCCACTATGAGTGGACGAGGATGCCGTCCGGGCTCAATGGAGCATACTTGACCTTCCAAAGGACAATGAACAGTATTTTTGGTGACTTGCTGGGCAACTCTGTCTATGTGTATTTAGACGACATCATCATAGCAAGTAAAGACGTGCATGCACACATGGAAACACTAAAAGCAGTCCTACACAGACTTCAAGAGGTCGGATTAAAGCTCAAAATCACCAAATGTGAATTTTAAAGCCTCGGATCAAGTTCTTGGGGCATGTCGTGGACGAATTCGGCATCCATACAGTGGACGACAAAATAAAGGCTATTGCCGAGTTCCCTCAGCCAACGTCTGCGGACAAGGTACGGTCTTTCTTGGGTGTCGCAGGTTATTACAGGCCTTTCATTAAGGACTTCGCAGCTCGCGCGAGTCCCCTAACCCATCTTTTAAAGAAAGACGTACCATTTCAGTGGCTCCCAGCTCAACAAACGAGTTTTGAGGATTTAAAGAAAGCGCTTACACGGGCTCCGGTCCTTGTCTTTCCGGATTTCAAGGACCCCTTTCAGCTTTGTACCGACGCTTCGGCTAGTGGAGTAGGAGCCGCGCTGATGCAAACAGATATGTCCGGCAAAAAGCATGTGATAGCGTTCGCCAGTCGAGTACTTACAGCTCCGGAAAAGAACTATTCTGTTACCCACCTAGAGGCTCTTGCCATTGTGTGGGCTCTGAAGCATTTTCGTGACATTGTGATGGGGTACAAAATTGTGGTGTTTACGGACCACGCGGCCATAACTGATCTTTTCAAGGGAAAAAACCTACACGGTCGTCTGGCAAGATGGTTCTTAACGATCCAAGCATACAATCGGGAGATAAAATACATCACCGGGAAAACAAATGTGGTCGCAGATGCCTTATCTCGGAATGTTCCGATAGGCGCGATTACCACCCCAGAGGTCATCCACAACTTCACTTCACCTGAGCTACACACTGCTCAGCGTGACCACCCTGTGGAAGAGGTTAATTTACGCCCTCGAGTCGGGAGACGAATCAAACCTTCCTGAATTGCCAGTTCCTTTTCACAATTCTTCCTATCAGAGGACAACCTCCTTTGTAGGTCATGGCCAACCAAACCGGTACCTATAGACCAACTGGTCATCCCAGACATATACGTCCCCGTGACGCTTAAGCTGGTCCATAACACACCCATTGCGGGTCACCCAGGAAGAGACAAGACGCTATCTGTCACCAGACGAAAATTCTACTGGCCCACATTACGGGTTGATGTAGAAAAACATGTCGCACATTGCGTCGTTTGTGCTAAGCACAAGGGGTCCGTCAAAGGGCCAGCACCTATGTTGCAATACCCAGTACCAGAGGCGCCATGGGATGTTGTTAATATAGACTTATTACAGCTCCCCAGAGCCAACATGGCTCGCGCTACTTATTGGTGTGCGTCGACCAGTTCTCTAGGTTTCTAGTTCTAGCGCCTCTCAAGGACAAGACAGCCACACGCGTGGCCCATGCCCTCGTGACTCACGTGTTGTGTCCACATTCGTCTCCTCGAATTCTTCTGAGTGACAATGGCACCGAGTTTAGGAACTCAGTATTGAGCGAAATATGCGCTCAGTTTAACATCACGCAATCCTTCATCACAGCTTACCACCCAGCTGCTAATGGGTTGGCGGAGAGGGCTAATAGGAAAATCTTACAGGTCCTCAGGCCTATCGTGAACGATCTCCACGATAATTGGGAGGATTGGCTATCGCATATAGCCGCTTCCATAAATACGTCGGTAAACGACTCTACAGGAAGTCTCCCTACTACATCTTGTATGGGGTGGAGAAACGTCTTCCGTACGACTTCCTAACAACCCCACAGCAACCTCTCTACAACATTGATAGGTACGCACAACAGCAGATGCATATGTTTTCCAAGATACACTCAGAAGTTAGGTGTACGTTAAAAGCTACGAAGGTTGAAATGATGTCAAAACAACACAAACAGGCCGTCCCGGTGAATTTCAAGGAGGGTGACACAGTCATGATTAAGCAAGCGGAAAGGAGTTCGAAACTGGGGGCTAAATTTGTGGGTCCTTACCGAGTTGTTCGGAATGTCAGGGGAAATCGGTTCGAGGTTCTCGAGTCGAATAGTGGAGTCAGTCTAGAAGTTCACAGTGATCGTCTGAAAGTAATTCCCTCACCTTTGGACCTTGATATTGGTACTTCCCCCTCAGAGTCAAATGTTCAACAAGATAATCCCAACACCCATAGCTATAACTTGAGACCACGGGTTTAAATACTTCATTCCCACCACTTTCAGTTCATGATGTTGCGTTTTCTGACCATCTTGTTGTCCCTCGGCTCCCTGCTTGCAACAACACCCATCCACCTGAAGCCTGGTGCCCTCAATCACAAATAGGAGAGGTCTTCCTCATAATTATTATAAGATGTGCTCCTCGTAATATATCCATATACTTCCTTGACCAACACCACGGACACAATCAGGATAGTCTCAGAAAAAACTACTCGGCATGGCAGACGCCATACCGGCTACCAAGACTAGGGAATCAAAGGCACCTTCTAGTACCAACTCTCTGACTCTTTTTCAACTACTGGAGGATAGGATTCTGTTCTTACGGGGAAAAGTTGATGAGGTAAACATGGATTATAGTTTTCACTCAGTTCACTCTCGGGTAAAGAGGGGGTTGCTCAACATCGTTGGGTCCGCCTCAAAGTTCCTTTTCGGTACGGCTACCGACGAGGACGTTCGCGATTTGCGGGACCACTACGCTCATGTACTTTCCTTTGCTGCTCGAAATCGCAGGGTGATCAACGCCAATTGTAGAAAACTTGCGCAATTGCATACTAACATTGAGGAACTGCTAGAGCAGACAAATAAGATGGTAGAGGTTATCAACATAGTTGTCAAACAGATCGACCAGGTGAATCAGTTTCTCCTCCTAGATCAGGCCTTGCATGTATTGGAAAACGTCATTAACTCCGTCGCAACGGCTAATCAGCAGGTTATTAGCAACATGGTTGATGCAGCGCACGGTAGAGTCACACCTGCCTTGTTCCCTCTACACGATTTGAGAACGACTGTCCAGATCGGGTATCAAAATTATAGCCTGACGCCTTTATTCACCCCGGACATGAGTCAATATTTTTACCCCTTGATTGAGTCCAGCCTCACCCCTGATGCCATAATCATTCATGTTCCATTTCAGACGGCGGACGTGTTTGAGGCACACGAAATTGTCCCGTTCCCTTTTTCGGCAAAGGACAGTGTGTTGGCCCTGGACACGTCCCCGTCTCTTGTTCTAATCGCGAAGGATTTCGCTCTGTATTCAACGGGTAGCTACTCACTCTTGCAGTATTGCAAGGCGACGGTCTTCGGGCGATTCTATTGCTCTGCGTCTCTCTTTGCCTTCCTTCCAGTTCGGGGAGGGGTATGCGAGATCGCCCTCACCCGCGTAAACGCGTCTGACGCTCTTTCCCTGTGTCCTTACAAGCAGCTAACACCAACGCCTGTTTTCCATAAGAACTTTCAGGGTCTGCATTATTTTTATTTCCCTCAGTCCTTCTATGTATCGGTCATCTGCCCGGAGGGTACCACTTATCAACGGGTTACTGGTCACTATGCCATAGCGGAAGCATGCTATATCCGCTCCACTAACATAACAACGTACCCGTCCCGGATTCGTCTGGTTTTCACGGCCAATATTTCCCATCGAGTGTTTCCTCTACGGTCTCTCGATGACATTCATTTCTCCAGCATCTCGTATGTGACTAATTCCCCTAATTCATTGTCTTTCGCGAACAAAACAGAGTTTGCGGAAACCCTGGAGGAAACGCTGCCTGATTATTTGCATCTCCCCTACCTGTACCCTGGATTTTTTGTACCAATGTTTCTGATGTTCGTCAGTCTCGTCGTCATGTGCTGCCTTATTAGGAGAAACTCTGTCCTGCACGATTATTTGGTTGTGCAGACACGGCGACTGGATGCCGGGAGGCCACTGGCAAGGTAGTTTTTCCTTTTCTCAGACAAGTCAGGGGACAGAAACCTGGCTGCTCCTATACTTAACATTGTACTGTGTTTCACTACTGTATTTTTTTTTTAGGAGCTAGATCAACGTTTCATTGTCTGTAACTATGCCAGTTGTTAGTTTCTTATACATGTGTCCTTCTATTTATCTTTTGAGAGGTTTCTTATGTTTCATGTCACACACGTTGTGGTTTCCCTCTCCCTATTTATATTATAATTCCACATCTGTTCTTACATAGCCAGTGTTTTAATATAATTGTATCATAGGCAGTCTGCTTGACAAACTCCCACTATGTATGTTCATGGTACCTAGACTGCTATTTCGATTTTTATATATCGCGAGGTCGCGATCACTGGTAGGTGGCCGAGCAGTGTTATAGTAGGATATCAATGTATTATTATTATTTAATATCACCACGAATTAGGCATACAATTGTCAATGGAAAAACCCCACGACAGATAGATCACGCCACCTTATAGGAATGTCGTCCGTCAGTGTTTACCGTCTCAGTTTTGTATACTTAGCACTCCGATGGTGCGTGGAGGTCACCTTGACATACGTGACCAATTGTAACCATTATTTTCCAACCTGTAACTCGCCACTCCTTCACGAGAGTCCGACTGACACACAACGACAGTCGCTCTCGCTCCGTCGCTTCTTGTACATAAAGGCTACGAATATAATTCGCCTTAAGGAAGCTGAAGTCTTAATCAACACCCTTTAAACGCCCCCCGACAAGCCCGTTACAGCCTGTCAACATCTACCTTTCCTTCTTGCTGGAAGTATGCCTTCATACAGCCTGTACCTAAGAAGGGTGACCGCTCCAATCCCTCAAACTACCGTCCTATTGCTTTACTTTCTTGTCTATCTAAAGCTTTTGAATCAATCCTTAACCGGAAGATTCAAAAGCACCTTTCCACTTCTGACCTTCTATCTGATGGCCAGTATGGGTTCCGTAAGGGGCGTTCTACTGGTGATCTCCTAGCCTTCGTAACTGACTCTTGGTCATCCTCTCTTAGCCGTTTCGGTGAAACTTTTGCTATTGCGCTGGACATATCAAAAGCTTTTGATAGGGTCTGGCACAAATCTTTGCTTTCTAAACTACCCTCCTACGGTTTCTATCCTTCTCTCTGTACCTTTATCTCCAGTTTCCTTTCTGACCGTTCTATTTCTGCCGTGGTAGACGGTCACTGTTCTTCCCCTAAATCTATTAACAGTGGTGTCCCACAGGGTTCTGTCGTATCTCCCACTCTTTTTCATTGATGATCTTCTTTCCAAAACGAACTGTCCTATCCATTCCTACGCCGATGATTCCACTCTGCATTATTCAACTTCTTTTAATAGAAGACCCACCCTTCAGGAACTTAACGACTCAAGGCTGGAGGCTGCAGAACGCTTAGCCTCAGACCTTACTATTATTTACGATTGGGGCAAGAAGAACCTGGTGTCCTTCAACGCCTCAAAAACACAGTTTCTCCACCTATCCACTCGACACAATCTTCCAAACAACTATCCCCTATTCTTTGACAACACCCAGCTATCACCTTCCTCAACACTAAACATCCTCGGTCTATCCTTAACTCAAAATCTTAACTGGAAACTTCATATCTCATCTCTTACTAAATCAGCTTCCTCGAGGCTGGGCGTTCTGTACTGTCTCCGGCAGTTCTTCTCCCCTGCACAGTTGCTGTCCATATACAGGGGCCTTGTCCGCCCTCGTATGGAGTATGCATCTCATGTGGGGGCTCCACACAGCTCTTCTGGACAGAGTGGAGGCTAAGGCTCTTCGTCTCATCAGCTCCTCCTCATACTGATAGTCTTCTACCTCTTAAATTCCGCCTGTATGTTGCCTCTCTTTCTATCTTCTATCGATATTTCCACGCTGACTGCTCTTCTGAACTTGCTATCTGCATGCCTCCCCCCCTCCCGCGGCCCCGCTGCACTCGGCTTTCTACTCATGCTCATCGCTATATTGTCCAAGCCCTTATGTAAGAGTTAACCAGCATCTTCACTCTTTCATCCCTCACGCTGGTAAACTCTGGAACAATCTTCCTTCATCTGTATTTCCTCCTGCCTACGACTTGAACTCTTTCAAGAGGTGGGTATCAGGACACCTCTCCTCCCGAAATTAACCTCTGATTTTGGACACTTTAACCTCTGTTCCTCTGTTCAGGAGCAGTGAGTAGCAGGCTTTTTTTTTTTTTTTTTTTCCGCCCTTGAGCTGTCTCCTTAGCTGTAAAAAAAAATATATATATATATATATATATATATATATATATATATATATATATATATATATATATATATATATATATATATATATATATATATATATATATATATATATATATATATATATATATATATATATATATATATATATATATATATATATATATATATATATTTATTTATTTATTTATTTATATAGACATGATTATATAACCGGACATTAATTCAAATATGTAGAGTCTGATTAGTGTAGATTCACTTAGGTTTAAGAACAGACCACCTAGTCTGGACCATGGGTGTGGTCTGATTTTCAATGTAATTTTATGTATTTTTTCTCTCTCTCTCTCTCTCTCTCTCTCTCTCTCTCTCTCTCTCTCTCTCTCTCTCTCTCTCTCTCTCTCTCTCTCTCTCTCTCTCTCTCTCTCTCTCTCTCTCTCTCTCTCTCTCTAACCCACTGACAAAACACCAAAAGACAGTAACGTTGAGCATTTGTGCGTGCGAGTAAACATTGCAAAAGTCAATTTAAATATATCTGTCACCTACAGGCCTCCCGGGCAATCAGTCCATGACGACCTTGAAATGTACAGCGTTTTAAGGTTGTACTCACTGATATTAGGAGACTTTAACCTCCATATTGACTGGGCGACACTGTCAGGTACAGAAGGCGAGTCACTTAGAATGATCGAATTTCTAGAGGAAAATTATCTAAGCCAAATGGTTTCTGAACCAACTCGACAAAATAACATACTCGACCTTGTTATAACGACCCAAGATAACCTTGTCAGTAATGTCACGGTAGGAGAACACCTCGGTTCTTGCGGTCATAAATTAGTGCGCGTAGACATTAGAGCTCAAACATCAGTGACTGAAAATAAAGTAAAGGTGCCCAATTTCGAAAGAGCTAACTTCGTAGAAATCCGACAAAAACTAACAGAAATACAACTATCAGATGACGGGAAAGCCTGGCTAAGCTTTAAAAATCACTTACTCACTCAGCAGAACACATTCGTCCCCTTGTGCGAGAAGCGAATTAACACTAATAAAAGCCCACCTTGGTTTAATAGCGTAATTAAACACTCAGTCAAGGAGAGAAAATTGTTTTACAGTTTAAAGAAAGAACAAAGCACGCCCGAAAACATTAGACTTTATAACGATGCCAGGCGACGAGTAAAAAGATTAGTATGTAAGGCAAAACGTATATATGAAGAAAATATTGCAGCCAACTGTAAAAATAATCCGAAATCCTTCTTCAGTAACATAAACAACAGAAAGGCGATCAGAAGTGGAATTGGACCTTTAACAAACAGCGACGGTGCACTAGTGACTGACAGCCAACACATTGCAAACCTCTTAAACAATTACTTTTCCTCGGTGTTTAATACTAACAGTCATCCTCCCACTACCACCAACACCAGTACTAATGTAAATCTCGAGCATGCATTGCCTAATATTGAAATAACAACCGATGAAGTCCTTAAAGCTCTCCATTCACTTAAAACAAATAAAAGTCCCGGACCCGATAAAGTATATCTTATACTGCTTAAAGAAACAAAGAGCGAAATAGTCTCCTCTCTCACTACCGTATTCAATATGTCCTTGCGACAAGGCATCGTCCCTTCGGATTGGAAAAAGGCTAACGTGACACCGATTTTTAAGAAAGGAGACAAAAAATACCAGGTAACTACCGACTCATTAGTCTAACTTCAATTGTAGGTAAGCTACTTGAGAGCATAATTAGAGAAAAAATTGTGAGTTACCTCGAAAGCCACTCATTAATTGGGGATTCACAACATGGCTTCCGTAACAAAAGATCCTGCCTATCAAACCTATTGACCTTTTATAACGACCTCTTCTCAGTTTATGACGTAACCAAATCATTGGACGTAGTCTATCTTGATTTCCAGAAAGCGTTTGATAAAGTCCCACATCATAAATTACTTTATAAATTAAAGCAAATAGGTATTGACGGTCAAGTAAACCAATGGATCGCGAATTGGTTGAGCAACAGACAACAAAGAGTGGTGATTGATGGATTTAACTCAGAGTGGGCGCCGGTCACTAGTGGCGTCCCTCAGGGCTCGGTTCTTGGCCCAGTGCTCTTCATTATTTACATCAACGACGTGGATGTTGGACTCAATAATCGCATTAGTAAATTTGCAGACGACACAAAGATTGGTAACTCGATTCTCACTGACGAAGACAGACAAAGCCTCCAAGAAGATTTGCAAAAAATTTCAGCTTGGTCGAATAGATGGGAAATGCCCTTTAGTGTAGACAAGTGCCAGGTCCTTCAAGTTGGAACAAGAAATGAGAAGTTCGACTACGAAATGCGCTGCGTTAAACTCACAAGCGTTCAATGCGTTAAGGACCTGGGGGTCAAAATCAGGTCAAACTTAAATTCTCACATCAATGCATCGATGCAGCAAATAAAGAGAACAGAATGTTGGGCTTCATTAAAAGAAACTTTGTATTCAAGAATAAAGATGTAATACTTCCGCTCTACAATAGTTTAGTCAGACCCCACTTGGAATATGCGGTACAGTTTTGGTCTCCTCACCATGCAAAGGACATTGCTAAACTAGAAGGTGTTCAGCGTCGGGCAACAAAAATGATCCCTTCCTTGCGCAACAAATCATACGAAGAAAGGCTTTCCACCCTTAACCTGTTCTCTCTTGAGAAACGTCGCCTCCGAGGAAAATTGATTGAATGTTTTAAAATACTTAATTGTTTCACGAATGTAGACATAACAAAATTGTTTATGATCGATGACACTGCGAACGAGGAACAATGGCATAAAACTCAAATGTAGACAGGTAAATTCAGACTGCACCAAATTTTTCTTCCCCAACGTTGTAGTGCGAGAATGGAATAAGCTCCCTCCGTCAGTGGTCCAATGTAACACGATTGACTCCTTTAAAAACAAGCTCGACCGTCACTTCCTCGAACTTAATATTAACTAGAGTAGAAAAGCAACGTTTTGGAGCCATCTGATTAGTGTAGATTCACTTAGGTTTAAGGACAGACCACCTAGTCTGGACCATGGGGTCTGTGTGGTCTGATTTTCTCTGTTATTGTATGTCTTTCTCTCTCTCTCCCCTGCAAGTCTGTTTCTGATTTAAGTGCTGATTTTCAAACAATCCTTATTGATCCAGCAATGAAAGTATTCCCTCAATGAAGTAAGACCTTCCTTAAAATAAGTAATAATAGTATTTTGACTGGTTTTAATAGACAGTGTTATTCAAGAAGAAAAGAATACCATAAGGCTAAGCATAAAAGTAATGTATTAAGAAGTTCGAGTAGCTATATGGACATGATATCAAGGAGTAAGAAATACAACCAATAACTTAAAAGGCTTAAAGCAAAGGAAAAACGTAATTTTATCGCAAAGTTGAGAAATGTTAAAACTAAGGATTCTAGATTATATTGGCAGATATTACGGGGAATACAGAATAAGTCTGAGGTACCAATTTTGATTACAACATTTATGATTCGTTTTTAGTGATAAGTGAAAGACGGTAATATTAACTAATCTCTGGATGCTGCGGGCATTGATATTGACGACGACAGTGAGCTGAATAAAATGGTTACAGAGGAGGAAGTTAACAGGTGCATACAGAGGCTAAAGAATAATACAGCCGCTGAGATTGACAACTTCATTAACGAATATTTTAAACATACGAATCATACACTGCATGTGTACTCTGTGTAAACTTTTTAACAAGATTATAGAAGCAGGGAACCTTCCAGAGGACTGGTTAATTGGAGTTATTATCCCTATTTATAAAAATGTAGGGGAAGCAGAGGATGTTAATAATTACAGGAGTATAACTTTATTAAGTTGCTTGGGGAAACTTTACAAGAATGCTTAAATCTCGGAGTGGCATTCAACTTTAAACAGTAAATCATCATGCAGTACTTATGTGACTTATAAGGACAGTTTCTCTTTTCAAAGCTACTTAATAAGGTTACCAAGGCCGTATAGAATAAGTCTTTGAAATTTTGAACTAATAACCACAGATTTCCCATTGCAACGGGCAGGTTTACCAGAACCCCTATAGAGAGGAAGGACTTTGTAGTGAATGTAGTAACAATAGTATAGGAGACGAGTACCCTGTCATGTTTGAGTGCAATGATCAAGACGTTACCCACCTGGGGCCTCGGTATGTTCCTGCTGGCTACTGCAGAAATAATACAAGTTTGCGCAACTGTTCCAAAATAATAGACATACCATGCAATATATAGCGGCATTATTCCGCAAGTCTCTTTGTAACATATTTAGATAATTCAAATTGTTAGCCAATGAATAAAATACATTGTATTTTATGTTCAATTGTGCTCCATACTTTGTTAAAAAGTCTGAGCTCAAAGAATTTCTCTCTCTCTCTCTCTCTCTCTCTCTCTCTCTCTCTCTCTCTCTCTCTCTCTCTCTCTCTCTCTCTCTCTCACTCTCTCTCTCTCTCTCTCTCATTCCATCATTTCTCCACCTCCCCCGTCCTCCCCCCTTTCCTCTTGGAATAGGGACAAGAGGGAGGGAGGCATAGAGGGAGGAAGAGGTGGAAGAGGAGAAGAAGGAGGAGGATTAGGAGGAGGTGGAGGAGAAGGAGGAGGAGGAGAAGGAGGAGGTGGAGGAGAAGGAGGAGGAGGAGGAGAAGGAGGAGGAGAGGAAGAAAAGGAGGAGTAAAGGTTTGAGAGGAAATTTTCGGCGTAACAAGTGAAAATATGAAAAAAAGTATATATCTATATCTATATCTATATCTATATCTATATCTATATATATATATCTATATCTATATCTATATATATCTATAGATATATATATATATATATATATATATATATATATATATATATATATATATATATATATATATATATATATATATATATAAAGTTGGGAGGAGGAGGAGGAGGTGAAAGTGCAGGAGTAAAAGCTAGGAACAATAATAAGATAGTACAAAGTAATTAATATTAAAATAAGAAAGTGGAAATAAGAAGACTAATAGAAGAAGGAAATAGGCAAAAAAAGTAATGGGAAAGGACCTAAAAAAGTAATTAGAAAAGACCTTACAAAGTAATGGGAAAAGACCTAAAAAAGTAATGGGAAAAGACCTAAAAAGTAATGAAAAAAGACCTGAAAAAGTAATGGGAAAAGACCTAAAAAGTAATGAAAAAAGACCTAAAAAAGTAATGGGAAAAGACCTAAAAAAGTAATGAAAAAAGACCTGAAAAAGTAATGGGAAAAGACCTAAAAAAAGTAATGGGAAAAGACCTAAATAAGTGATGGGAAAAGACCTAAAAAAGTAATGGGAAAAGACCTAAATAAGTGATGGGAAAAGACCTAAATAAGTGATGGGAAAAGACCTAAAAAAGTATTGGGAAAAGACCTAAATAAGTAATGGGAAAAGACCTAAATAAGTGATGAGAAAAGACCTAAATAAGTGATGGGAAAAGACCTAAAAAAGTAATGGGAAAAGACCTAAATAAGTGATGGGAAAAGACCTAAATAAGTAATGGGAAAAGACCTAAATAAGTAATGGGAAAAGACCTAAATAAGTAATGGGAAAAGACCTAAATAAGTGATGGGAAAAGACCTAAATAAGTGATGAGAAAAGACCTAAATAAGTAATGGGAAAAGACCTAAATAAGTGATGGGAAAAGACCTAAATAAGTGATGAGAAAAGACCTAAATAAGTAATGGGAAAAGACCTAAATAAGTGATGGGAAAAGACCTAAATAAGTAATGGGAAAAGACCTAAATAAGTAATGGGAAAAGACCTAAATAAGTGATGAGAAAAGACCTTAAAAAGTAATGGGAAAAGACCTAAAAAAGTAATGGGAAAAGACCTAAATAAGTGATGAGAAAAGACCTAAAAAAGTAATGGGAAAAGACCTAAAAAAGTAATGGGAAAAGACCTAAAAAATTAATGGGAAAAGACCTAAAAAGTAATGGGAAAAGACGTAAAAAAGTAATGGGAAAAGATCTAAAAAAGTAATGGAAAAGACCTAAAAAGAAATGGGAAAAGATCTAAAAAAGTAATGGGAAAAGACCTAAAAAGTAATGGGAAAAGATCTAAAAAAGTAATGGGAAAAGACCTAAAAAGTAATGGGAAAAGACCTAAAAAAGTAATGGGAAAAGACCTAAAAAAGTAATGAGAAAAGACCTAAAAAGTAATGGGAAAAGATCTAAAAAAGTAATGGGAAAAGACCTAAAAAGTAATGGGAAAAGATCTAAAAAAGTAATGGAAAAGACCTAAAAAGTAATGGAAAAGACCTAATAAGTAATGAGAAAAGACCTAAAAAAGTAATGGGAAAAGACCTAAAAAAGTAATGAGAAAAGACCTAAAAAAGTAATGGGAAAAGACCTAAAAAAGTATAATGGGAAAAAACCTAAAAAAGTATAATGGGAAAAAACCTAAAAAAGTAATGAGAAGAGACCTAAAAAAGTAATGCGAAAAGACCTAAAAAAGTAATTAGGAAATACATAAAAATGTAATGGGAAAAGACCTAAAAAAGTAATAAGAAAATACAAAAAAGTAATGAGAAAAGACCTAAAAAAGTAATTAGAAAAATACAAAAAAGTAATGGGAAAAGACCTAAAAAAGTAATTAGAAAATACATAAAAATGTAATGGGAAAAGACCCCAAAAAGTAATTAGAAAATACAAAAAAGTAATGAGAAAAGACCTAAAAAAGTAATAGGAAAAGACCTAAAAAAGTAATGGGAAAAGACCTAAAAAAGTAATGGGAAAAGACCTAAAAAAGTAATGGGAAAAGACCTAAAAAAGTAATTAGAAAAGACCTAAAAAAGTAATGAGAAAAGACCTAAAAAAGTAATGGGAAAAGACCTAAAAAAGTAATGGGAAAAGACCTAAAAAAGTAATTAGAAAAGACCTAAAAAAGTAATTAGAAAATACCTAAAAAAGTAATGAGAAAAGACCTAAAAAAGTAATGGGAAAAGACCTAAAAAAGTAATTAGAAAAGACCTAAAAAAGTAATTAGAAAAGACCTAAAAAAGTAATGGGAAAAGAACTAAAAAAGTAATTAGAAAAGACCTAAAAAAGTAATGGGAAAAGACCTAAAAAAGTAATGAGAAAAGACCTAAAAAAGTAATGAGAAAAGACCTAAAAAAGTAATGGGAAAAGACCTAAAAAAGTAATGAGAAAAGCCCTAAAAAATTAATTAGAAAAGACCTAAAAAAGTAATGAGAAAAGACCTAAAAAAGTAATGGGAAAAGACCTAAAAAAGCAATGAGAAAAGACCTAAAAAAGTAATGGGAAAAGACCCCATAAAGTAATTAGAAAATACATGAAAAATAATGAGAAAAGACCTAAAAAAGTAATGAGAAAAGACCTAAAAAAGTAATTAGAAAAGACCTAAAAAAGTAATGAGAAAAGACCTAAAAAAGTAATGGGAAAAGACCTAAAAAAGCAATGAGAAAAGACCTAAAAAAGTAATGGGAAAAGACCCCAAAAAGTAATTAGAAAATACATGAAAAATAATGAGAAAAGACCTAAAAAAGTAATGAGAAAAGACCTAAAAAAGTAATGAGAAAAGACCTAAAAAGGTAATGAGAAAAGACAGAAAATAAACGACAAGAAAGGAAAATTAAGAGAATTTAAACAAGAAGAAATATTACGGAGAAAAAAGGAAAAGAAGCAGAAAAGGAAATAAAGAAAAAAAGGTCTTGAAGGAGGAGAGGGAAGACGCAAGTGGAAAAAAAACAATGCGTGCGTGCGTTCGTGCGTGCGTGCGTGCGAGTGTGTGTGTGTGTGTGTGTGTGTGTGTGTGTGTGTGTGTGTGTGTGTTGTTATTGTTGTTGTTGTTTTCCCTGCAGTAACCTTTGAAGGTGTGTAAACAAACGTAAGCTCTGTTGTTCTTAAAGTTTTATTGTTTCCATATCTCGACTCTGTAATCGTCAAACGTTGCAGTATCTCGCGTGGAGCTACTGCACGCGTCGCTAGGGTCTTTGTTGCTCTCTCTCTCTCTCTCTCTCTCTCTCTCTCTCTCTCTCTCTCTCTCTCTCTCTCTCTCTCTCTCTCTCTCTCTCTCTCTCTCTCTCTCTCTCTCTCTCTTGGAGTCAGATGAAAATGCAGTCACAAAATAGCAAAGATTGAATAGATGCCGTGTGTCGAAAGCTGCACCCTAAAAAGAGGGATAGAAAAACTGATATAGACGCACCACAAGAAAAGTTAATCGAAGATGTTAAAATAAAACTCGTGTTCAGAGAGGAAGCCGAAGGACCATAAAGTTGCCGATCGGAACATTGAATAACGTTGAGGCCAGTGAATCAAGATTTTGAGAGAGAGAGAGAGAGAGAGAGAGAGAGAGAGAGAGAGAGAGAGAAGATACAGGAGGTCTTTAGGGCAAAAGTTATGACCCCCCCACCCCCCAACACACACGACCAGAAGGACCGGGGTTTGATTCCCCGGCCGGGTGAAGATAAGATAGGTTGGGTTTACCTTCTTTCACGTGTAGCCCCTGTTCACCTAGCAGTGAGTAGGTACACGACGTCAGGCAAGTTGTGACCTCGTTGTCGCGGTGTGTTGTGTGTGAGTGGTCTCAGTCCTACCCAAAGATCGGTAGTACGAGCTCTGTCCTCTTCCGTAGGGGAACGGTGGCTGTCTCGAGAGAGACCTGCAGCAGACCAAGAGGTGAATTACACACACACACACACACACACACTCTCTCTCTCTCTCTTTATTTAAACAGGGTTTACAAAATATTGTGCTAAAGTTGAAGGTTTTAAGCTTCATCTATCTATAGCTATATACAAGACAAGACACACATTGAGTTACTGCCTACAGGTCCTAAGCCAGCTGTTCACCTCCCGCCTGAAGTCTTGAAGTGACGCACGATGGTGGAGGTTGGTGGCGAACGAGCTGGTTACTCCCCCACTCACCCCCCACCCCACTCTCTCTCTCTCTCTCTCTCTCTCTCTCTCTCTCTCTCTCTCTCTCTCTCTCTCTCTCTCTCTCTCAAGGCCAGGCAGAGAGTTTGTCGTAATCTCTGTCGATACCTTGCACACTCGTTAGCAACACGTAGTAGTACAATACGCGCCCCGCCCAGACTCCCGACGTGCGCGGAATCGAACGTGAGGCGAGGCAGTGCGTGCTGAGTGTGACGCATTGTTGCCGTGTTCTTTCATGGCAGTTGGTGTGTTTTATTGCGAAGAACAGCCTTGCGAAGATTATTTTTGCTGGTAATTTTTGTTTTGTTTTGTTTTGTTTTGTTTACCGCGATTAACTGTTGGAAAATGTGTGGTGATATTTTTTCCATTTATTTTTTACTTGTGTTATTTGCTTCGGAATAGAATTTCTCAGAAGTTATCTGCTAGTAATGTAATATCTTTGGTTTCATTTTAGTACAACGATTAAGTGTTGCAGGAAAATTGGAAAGTCGTTACTGATGATTTTTTGTATGTTCACTTTACTTTTCAACATGTTGCGAGGAGAAAATTTACTCCTGTAAAGTTTGTGTCGTTGCTACTTTTTTGTGCTTATTTGTTTGGATAAGTTAAGAGAACAGGTCTTGGCAATATTGCTTTTCCTCCTGATGCTCCTGTGTTTTGTTACTACGAGGAGAGGGAATGTGCCGCAGCGAAACATTGTATCGCTAAGAGTTGTTTCCCGCTTCTTTTATTTCACTTCAAGAAGAGGTCAGGCGTCAGGTCACTTGTCGATATATCTGACTTTTTTCTGCTGCTGAATGTCTTTGCGATGAAGAATATTTGAAGGTTAGTTAGAGGCGCATGTCCGTCCTTTGTGTTGTTCAGTCATATTTCATTGTCGTTATTGTCATATTATTGGTGTCATTACATCTTGTTATCGGCGTTGCAGACGCCGACCAACAGATTTTCCATCTTTTTGTTGTTCTTTCAAGTTGTTTTCCTGGCTTACCCATGCATTGTAGACATGACATTGTACAATAACATTTGTTAGCCCTGATGAACCCTACAACATGGCACTTCATTTTTTTTTTTAACGTCTTGGCCGGTAATGGTTGGCCCCAGCCCGTTGTGGCGCAGGCAAGTGTTTATAATGGCGCCATCTTTACTTTTCAACATTTTCCATTCAGGCCCCTAGTTGCATCATATAAATTGTTGCGGGTGTGTTGGAGGGTCATGCGACGCCGCTCTAGCACAGTTTTTGTGCTATTTATTAAGGTGAGCGTCTCAAGGCATTATCTTTGAAAAAATAATTTTTCATTTTTTTTGCGATTTTCAAGTTAAAGGCCTAAAAAAAAGACTATCCTGCTCATGAAAAGTTGTTTAAAATCCACTGTTAAAGGGTCACGAGCACGTGCTAGTCCTTTAACTTTAACGCTAAGAAGCAAGAGATTGAAATATCATGGGTTTTTAATGATTTTTCGATCGTCTTTTAGACTTCCTTTAGTTTGATTTAGTCCACCTTTTCATGACAGCATGCTCTGTCGGGCTTGTTCTCAGAAAACGTAGACTTTTCTTGGGAAGAACGAAGAAAAAGAGTATTGTTTGTTTACGTGTTGGGGAGAACTCGGGCTGGTAATCTGATGTGTTTTACACCCTTTTTCGATGTGCCACGTAAGTCTGAAGCACTCAAGGAGAGACCTGAAAGGTTAGCAGAGGTTAGAGAGGCCAGGAAGAGAAAGAGAGAGGAACAGAAGACTGCCACAGTGAGAATAAGGTGAGATGGGCAAGCCACCCGCCACCCAGCCAGCCCCCACCAGCACCCTGGCTAGACGAATTGAGCTGTTACATCAGGACTGCAGTGACAAAACATCTGTTGTAAATACAGAAAATTGCATTATTGATAAATATGTACTGCAGAAGCGGTTTGAGGCTGATGTAACGGGCTTGTCGGGGGGCGTTTAAAGGGTGTTGATTAAGACTTCAGCTTCCTTAAGGCGAATTATATTCGTAGCCTTTATGTACAAGAAGCGACGGAGCGAGAGCGACTGTCGTTGTGTGTCAGTCGGACTCTCGTGAAGGAGTCGCGAGTTACAGGTTGGAAAATAATGGTTACAATTGGTCACGTATGTCAAGGTGACCTCCACGCACCATCGGAGTGCTAAGTATACAAAACTGAGACGGTAAACACTGACGGACGACATTCCTATAAGGTGGCGTGATCTATCTGTCGTGGGGTTTTTCTACCGTTATACCGAAATAAGGTAGCACATGACGACGAGACTGACGAACATCAGAAACATTGGTACAAAAAATCCAGGGTACAGGTAGGGGAGATGCAAATAATCAGGCAGCGTTTCCTCCAGGGTTTCCGCAAACTCTGTTTTGTTCGCGAAAGACAATGAATTAAGGGAATTAGTCACATACGAGATGCTGGAGAAATGAATGTCATCGAGAGACCGTAGAGGAAACACTCGATGGGAAATATTGGCCGTGAAAACCAGACGAATCCGGGACGGGTATGTTGTTATGTTAGTGGAGCGGATATAGCATGCTTCCGCTATGGCATAGTGACCAGTAACCCGTTGATAAGTGGTACCCTCCGGGCAGATGACCGATACATAGAAGGACTGAGGGAAATAAAAATAATGCAGACCCTGAAAGTTCTTATGGAAAACAGGCGTTGGTGTTAGCTGCTTGTAAGGGCACAGGGAAAGAGCGTCAGACGCGTTCACGCGGGTGAGGGCGATCTCGCATACCCCTCCCCGAACTGGAAGGAAGGCAAAGAGAGACGCAGAGCAATAGAATCGCCCGAAGACCGTCTCCTTGCAATACTGCAAGAGTGAGTAGCAACCCGTTGAATACAGAGCGAAATCCTTCGCGATTAGAACAAGAGACGGGGACGTGTCCAGGGCCAACACACCGTCCTTTGCCGAAAAAGGGAACGGGACAATTTCGTGTGCCTCAAACACGTCCGCCGTCTGAAACGGAACATGAATGATTATGGCATCAGGGGTGAGGCTGGACTCAATCAAGGGGTAAAAATATTGACTCATGTCCGGGGTGAATAAAGGCGTCAGGCTATAATTTTGATACCCGATCTGGACAGTCGGTCTCAAATCGTGTAGAGGGAACAAGGCAGGTGTGACTCTACCGTGCGCTGCGTCAACCACGTTGCTAATAACCTGCTGATTTGCCGTTGCGACGGAGTTAATGACGTTTTCCAATACATGCAAGGCCTGATCTAGGAGGAGAAACTGATTCACCTGGTCGATCTGTTTGACAACTATGTTGATAACCTCTACCATCTTATTTGTCTGCTCTAGCAGTACCGCAATGTTAGTATGCAATTGCGCAAGTTTCCTACAATTGGCGTTGATCACCCTGCGATTTCGAGCAGCAAAGGAAAGTACATGAGCGTAGTGGTCCCGCAAATCGCGAACGTCCTCGTCGGTAGCCGTACCGAAAAGGAACTTTGAGGCGGACCCCACGATGTTGAGCAACCCCCTCGTTACCCGAGAGTGAACGGAGTGAAAACTATAATCCATGTTTACCTCATCAACTTTTCCCCGTAAGAACAAAAACCTATCCTCCAGTAGTTGAAAAAGAGTCAGAGAGTTGGTACTAGAAGGAGCCTTTGATTCCCTAGTCTTGGTAGCCCGGATGGCGTCTGCCATGCCGAGTAGTTTTTCTGAGACTATCCTGATTATGTCCGTGCTGTTGGTCAAGGAAGTATATGGATATTTTACGAGGAGCACATCTTCTATGAGGAAGACCTCTCCTATGTGTGCCGTGAGGGCACCAGGCTTCAGGTGGATGGGTGTTGTTGCAAGCAGGGAGCCAAGGGACAACAAGATGGTCAGAAAACGCAACATCATGATCTGCAAGTGGTGGAATGAAGTAATTAAACCCGTGGTCTCAAGTTATAGCTATGGGTTTTGGGATTATGTTGTTGATCTTTTGACTCTGAGGTGGAAGTACCAATATCAAGGTACAAAGGGGAGGGAATTACTTTCAGACGATCACTGTGAACTTCTATACTGACTCCACTATTCGACTCGAGAACCTCGAACCGATTTCCCTGACATTCCGAACAACTCGGTAAGGACCCACAAATTTAGCCCCAGTTTCGAACTCCTTTCCGCTTGCTTAATCATGACTGTGTCACCCTCTTTGAAATTCACCGACGGCCTGTTTGTGTTGTTTTGACATCATTTCAACCTTCGTAGCTTTTAACGTACACCTAACTTCTGAGTGTATCTTGGAAAACATATGCATCTGCTGTTGTGCGTACCTATCAATGTTGTAGAGAGGTTGCTGTGGGGTTGTAAGGAAGTCGTACGGAAGACGTTTCTCCACCCCATACAAGATGTAGTAGGGAGACTTCCCCGTAGAGTCGTTTAACGACGTATTTATGGAAGCGGCTATATGCGATAGCCAATCCTCCCAATTATCGTGGAGATCGTTCACGATAGGCCTGAGGACCTGTAAGATTTTCCTATTAGCCCTCTCCGCCAACCCATTAGCAGCTGGGTGGTAAGCTGTGATGAAGGATTGCGTGATGTTAAACTGAGCGCATATTTCGCTCAATACTGAGTTCCTAAACTCGGTGCCATTGTCACTCAAAAGAATTCGAGGAGACGAATGTGGACACAACACGTGAGTCACGAGGGCATGGGCCACGCGTGTGGCTGTCTTGTCCATGAGAGGCGCTAGAACAAGAAACCTAGAGAACTGGTCGACGCACAATAAGTAGCGCGAGCCATGTTGGCTCTGGGGTAGGTGTATTAAGTATATATTAACAACATCCCATGGCGCCTCTGGTACTGGGTATTGCAACATAGGTGCTGGCCATTTGACGGACCCCTTGTGCTTAGCACAAACGACGCAATGTGCGACATGTTTTTCTACATCAACCCGTAATGTGGGCCAGTAGAATTTTCGTCTGGTGACAGATAGCGTCTTGTCTCTTCCTGGGTGACCCGCAATGGGTGTTATGGACCAGCTTAAGCGTCACGGGGACGTATATGTCTGGGATGACCAGTTGGTCTATAGGTACCGGTTTGGTTGGCTATGACCTACAAAGGAGGTTGTCCTCTGATAGGAAGAATTGTGAAAAGGAACTGGCAATTCAGGAAGGTTTGATTCGTCTCCGACTCGAGGGCGTAAATTAACCTCTTCCACAGGGTGGTCACGCTGAGCAGTGTGTAGCTCAGGTGAAGTGAAGTTGTGGATGACCTCTGGGGTGGTAATCGCGCCTATCGGAACATGCCGAGATAAGGCATCTGCGACCACATTTGTTTTCCAGGGTATTTATTTTCTCTACGGATTGTATTCTTTGATCTTTAAGAACAATCTTGCCATAAGAACGTGTAGGTTTTTTACCTTGAAAAGATAAGTTATGGCCGCGTGGTCCGTAAACACCACAATTTTGTACCCCATCACAATGTCACGAAAATGCTTCAGAGCCCACACAATGGCAAGAGCCTCTAGGTGGGTAACAGAATAGTTCTTTCCGGAGCTGTAAGTACTGACTGGCGAACGCTATCACATGCTTTTTGCCGGACATATCTGTTTGCATCAGCGCGGCTCCTACTCCACTAGCCGAAGCGTCGGTACAAAGCTGAAAGGGGTCCTTGAAATCCGGAAAGACAAGGACCGGAGCCCGTGTAAGCGCTTTCTTTAAATCCTCAAAACTCGTTTGTTGAGCTGGGAGCCACTGAAATGGTACGTCTTTCTTTAAAAGATGCGTTAGGGGACTCGCGCGAGCTGCGAAGTCCTTAATGAAAGGCCTGTAATAACCTGCGACACCCAAGAAAGACCGTACCTTGTCCGCAGACGTAGGCTGAGGGAACTCGGCAATAGCCTTTATTTTGTCGTCCACTGTATGTATGCCGAATTCGTCCACGACATGCCCCAAGAACTTGATCCGAGGCTTTAAAAATTCACATTTGGTGATTTTGAGCTTTAATCCGACCTCTTGAAGTCTGTGTAGGACAGCTGTTAGTGTTTCCATGTGTGCATGCACGTCTTACTTGCTATGATGATGTCGTCTAAATACACATAGACAGAGTTGCCCAGCAAGTCACCAAAAATACTGTTCATTGTCCTTGAAAGTCAAGGGAGCTCCTTTGAGCCCGAACGGCATCCTCGTCCACTCATAGTGGCCATGAGGCGTGCTGAAAGCCGTTATTTCACGTGACTCGGGGGCCATGGGCAGTTGCCAGTAGCCACTGACCAAGTCAAGACTCGTAAAGACTTTATTTCCTCTACCGAGACACATCAGAAGATCTCTAAGAACGGGAAGCGGAAAATGATCATCCACGGTCGCGGTGTTCACACGCCGGAAATCAATCACAGGACGATAAGAGCCGTCTTTCTTTGGAACCAGGAACAAGGGCGAATTCCACGGGGAATTCGATTCTTTGATGACACCTTGTTCTAACATTTCAGAGATAAGTTGTTGCACCACCTCCCTCTGACTGTGGGGGAGCTTGTACGCATTGATATATACAGGATTTGTATTGGGTTTTAACTTAATGTGGTGTTCAGCACACTGCGTAACTCCAAGCGGCTCGCCTGGTAGAGCAAGCGCCCCCCGATAATGTTCCAGAAGCTGGACTAAGGTTGGCTTAATTTCGGAATAGTGTGCAACTTTTAAGAATGCCTCTCAATGAGCTGTGTCTTGTTCGGGAGAAGCCTGACACGCCGAGGATATGCCTGAAACTTGGGCTGAAGGGTATTCAGCTGGTTCCGGGGCGACATTTCTCCCATACACTAGACACTGGCATAGTCGAACACCGTGTTTTAAGGATACAGGGGATCCAGACGTGTTTATTACCAATGCCTCTGCAAAACCTCCCTCCTTGACTGTTGCAAGAGTTACCTCCACCGTCACGCGGTGTACGTGAGGAACTCCGTCGATACACACATCACTGCCCGCCGGAGGGGCGTTAGGCAAACGGATTTTAACAAGTTTTGCAGCACGATCCGGAACTATATGAGGACCTTCTACGACTGCCGTTACTGTCCGCCACAAGTCTGCAATGGTTTCGTGTGGTTTGACCGTAAGAGGGGACACTTGGGCGGTGGCAGTCCCTGAGTCTGTGGTGGGTTGGTCATTTTCCACCTCTGAGGGTGAGATTACAGTTGACAGAGGCGATGGATTGACCATCCCCTGTATGCGTCGGCCTTGATACACGATCGCGTTGCTTACAGGGTTTATGGCGATGTGCAGGTCTGTCATGGCGTTCAATCCTAAGATCCCATCTACAGGTAAAGCAAACCTGCTAGAGACATAAAAGAAATCTCGAAAGGGACATACTTTTTCATGTAAGCTGACTGTTAGTGGTATTCGCCCAAGGATTCCCAAAGTGGTGCCCGTCACGCCTACCACATTCAGGTCGTTCTCTTGGAGCGGCCAATTTTCCCCACTCGCTTGTCGTGTCAGTGACCTGTAAGCGGAGTCGGATATGACATTGACTGTGGCACCTGTGTCAACCGCTAAGGTGAGTGAAGTGTTGCCCACCTTGCAAGGGAGGGCAATTATGCTTGTCCGTCCCAAGGCGGCAATGACGGAGTCAAGTTGCTCCCAATTAGTATTTTCCTTAAGGGACACTTGGATGTACGCCTCGGGGCTGTCACGAAGTCATGTCTTTTTATTCTGAGAAGAGGAGTGTGGTTTACTGTCCGCTGAGGACTTGTACTTCTGTTCCTCTTTGGCCTTTTGTATTGCAGAACAACTGTCTGAATCATGAAAACAATTCCCGTGGATATGGCAAAAGGCAGCCTTCCGCTGATGGTTTGGCCTAGGGTTCCTGTGTGATGAATGATGCGCGCCCCTGTAACCTCCTGACCTCCTATCTGAGCCCTGTCTTGAATGTGTTGATTCCCTACGTTTCGCGAAGCAAGAATGTTCAGAATGTCCTGATTGCTTGCAAAAACTACAGGTGAGAGAGACCTTACTTTGAGCCTGTAATACTGCGGCTGGTGCGAGGGGATGCTGGTGAGGGTGTCCTTGAACCTTGAGTGGGTTGTAAGTATGCAGACGAACCCGGGGGTGAACGAATTCTGCGGCCTGTAATTGAGAAATAATGAGTGCCTGAACATAAGATTACCTTAGTAAATTCACCGGTTGTGGTATCATGTCCCAGTCCCTCTTCACTTGAAGGACGAGCCAACTGTTTAAAGGTGTCGCCGAGTTTAGCGAGAGTGTCTTTGTTCATACTATGGTGTAAATTATTTACAAAATAGGAGCATATGTTGATAGCTGTAAATATGAACCAATAAACGCAACGTGTATGAATGAATAGTTTGCGTTGAAACCCTAAAAAGGCAAGAAAGAATGGCTAGCAAGGTGCCTGTTTAGACGTAATAGAAGTTAAGGTTATAATGGAATGCCCTAATGATATGGGTATATTGAAAGAATAATTATATAAACAAGGTGGTATGGTAAGTGAGTATACCATTGAAGCTCACGTTTTCTCTCGAGCGGTGAAAAGAAAACGGAGGCAGGGCACACTGATGAAGATTAACTTTGATCAGGGAACTCACACTATACTCAATAGACTCGCTAGCAAACAATAAGAAAGAATCAATATCGTATGCGAATGAACGTTACTCTCACAATTATGACTGATTAACAGTGTTAGGAACACAGAAATAAAAAAAATCGTGCCTCTGCACGGATAATAATGAAAATGAGCCGAGTCGGCATATTTGGACAAGAAGGGAATATCCACAAATACCAAGATTAATCAGCTGATGTAGTGGAGAGGGCGACGGCTTGTGATGCCCTGGGTTACGTGCAGTCGTTGTAGGCGCGTCAGGAAACCTCGGCCGCGGCCACAGCGGCGGTGAGAGGTGAGGGATGGGCTGACATCGGAGGACTCGCAATGGAGGTTGAAAAACTGCTGACCCAGCAAAATGAGCGGCCGCGGTGCGCGGCTGGGAGCTGGTACACAGCCGCCAGACGTATGATGGCCGCGTCGTCCTTGTTATAGGAAGAGATGGGCGGCGGTGGCAGACAAGACGACTTGGGTGTGTAACCTCTTGAGAAGACGCCTTGCAAGAGACGGTAGTGGGAACAGCTTGCAGTCGCCGGGAGATGTCCGCGGGTACCCTTGCTGACTGTTTGCCGGAAGAGGTTTGGGCCGATGCTCCCGGCAGCGGCGGTGGTGCCGCCAGCTGTGGAGCGAGGGGCATGCGGGGTGTCCCAAGGTCAGCGGGGCGTGCCTCCTCGTTGCAGGTGTGAATACCTCTGCCGTATCGTGGAGTGGCTTGCAGGGTACGTAGCAGTGCTGGCTTGAAGCGGGGGAGCGGCTTGTAGATTGTGGCCCTCGCTATCGGCTGCGTAGGCCTGTGGGTGTGCTCGGGGCTTGTAGGCTTGACGCCTGTAGAGTTGCTGGAAGCTGGTGTGCACGAGGCTTGTAGGCTGTAGAGCCTGTAGGCTTGTAGCTGGTGTGCTCGAGGCTTGTAGGCTGGACGCCTGTAGAGTTGCTTATAGCTGGTGTGCTCGAGGCTTGTAGATGGCGCCTTGTGAGTTGCACGAAGGTGGCGACTTGGGAGATGCTTGTAGCTGGCGCCTTGTGAGTTGCACGTAGGTGGCGACTTGGGAGATGCTTGTAGCTGGCGCCTTGTGAGTTGCACGTAGGAGGCGACTTGGGAGATGCTTGTAGCTGGCGCCTTGTGAGTTGCACGTAGGTGGCGACTTGGGAGATGCTTGTAGCTGGCGCCTTGTGAGTTGCACGTAGGTGGCGACTTGGGAGATGCTTGTAGCTGGCGCCTTGTGAGTTGCACCGACTTGGGAGATGCTTGTAGCTGGCGCCTTGTGAGTTGCACGTAGGTGGCGACTTGTGAGATGCTTGTAGCTGGCGCCTTGTGAGTTGCACGTAGGTGGCGACTTGTGAGATGCTTGTAGCTGGCGCCTTGTGAGTTGCACGTAGGTGGCGACTTGTGAGATGCTTGTAGCTGGCGCCTTGTGAGTTGCACGTAGGTGGCGACTTGTGAGATGCTTGTAGCTGGCGCCTTGTGCGTTGCCGCGGACGGCAGGTGCGTTGACTCCTTCTTCCCTTGTACGCCTGTCCCCGGAGTTTGTTGGTGAGTTCACGTGGCTTGGAGGAGAACGAGGTAGCGAAGGCACAGGCGCGGGGTGACCGCTTCCAACCAAATGTAACGGTAATAATTCCCACCGCTGCCACCAAATGTAACGGGCTTGTCGGGGGGCGTTTAAAGGGTGTTGATTAAGACTTCAGCTTCCTTAAGGCGAATTATATTCGTAGCCTTTATGTACAAGAAGCGACGGAGCGAGAGCGACTGTCGTTGTGTGTCAGTCGGACTCTCGTGAAGGAGTCGCGAGTTACAGGTTGGAAAATAATGGTTACAATTGGTCACGTATGTCAAGGTGACCTCCACGCACCATCGGAGTGCTAAGTATACAAAACTGAGACGGTAAACACTGACGGACGACATTCCTATAAGGTGGCGTGATCTATCTGTCGTGGGGTTTTTCCATTGACAATTGTATGCCTAATTCGTGGTGATATTAAATAATAATAATACATTGATATCCTACTATAACACTGACAGTGTAGCATGCCCAGCTGGGTTAGCCATCATATCATATCCATCATAGCATCATATTCAAGGCAGCAGACAGACATTTGATTGCCTGTAAAGTGCAAAATATGCCACAATGAAGTGTTCTACTGCTCTTCGAAGACAGTCAGGGATGGCAATTTTTCTGAAAATAATGTCAAACTTGCCAATTCTTTGCAAACAGGTGGTGGATATAATTTGTACTCTGTGGCAGCAACCACCATCACCACCAAGTCCATGACAAGGAGTGCTTATTATGACATCCAGAGCTATGTTGGAGATAAATATTTTACCCTTGAAAATTATTATAGAGACTTGAGAGACAGCAACGGCAAACGCATTGCCGAGGCGCATGAAATACCATCGGGGCGTGTAAAGAAAGCTTCTGCAGCTGACTATGCTACAGGAAGCTTCTGAATAATTAGGTGGAGTGTGGGGAAGTAGCCTACCTCTTGTAAAACAAAAACCCACATGATAAACTTATGTTCTGATGATCCCCAGAGATAAGGTAAAATATTACCGCTAAAGGCTTGAAACATATCAGTCTCATACGTCTGAGATACTGCAGCTACAACAATCATTTTCTCAGGGGTAGATGGCCACTTGACAAAGATGACGCCTACCAAATTTCATCCAGACAAGTCTAATACTTTATGAGATATGGGACGTGCCTTTTGTTCCATACTGAGAAGTAGTGGGCTTATACGTTATAATGCGGTTCAGTGGGTGAGACGCTTACCTTTGCTATTAAAACTAGTTTTCTCCTCCTATTGCATTTTCTCGAGTCGTTTCTGTTCCTTTCATTTCGTCACTTTCCGGTTAAATATGTCTTTAAAACAATAATTTGATATATTTGCCTTCGCTTACATTTTGATGGGTGTATTCAAGTGCGTAGGAAAAGCTTCGGGAACATTTGAGCGGCTGTTTCTGTCTTATATGGCCATGTCGTTTCTCTACTGCCAAAAAGAGTGTATCAAGACACCTCTCCATCCGAAATCGACCTCTATTTTGGCCACTATATACTTATCGCTATATGAGAGCAACAGTTAGCGGGTTTATTTTTACATCTTTTGTTGCCCTCGAGTTGCTCTGTGCTGTAAAAAACAAATACAGTGCAGATACATATTTAATTTGAGTGCAATATCTGACTCTTTGGCGACTTTTACTTCTTTGGTCTAGTTATCTTTGGGAGCGATGAAAGTGCCTCGGGCGAGCGGCACTGCGTGTGTCTCCGACGTGGCGTGTCCCGCGGAAAATTCAGAGGTGAACTTTATTGGTGTTGTTTCTGACTCCTTTCATGCGTATTTTCATTACTATGGTCTTGTTATTTCCAGATGTGATAAAATTGTATGCTTGCGATGCCCTTGAACTGTGTGTGTGTGTGTGTGTGTGTGTGTGTGTGTGTGTGTGTGTGTGTGTGTGTGTGTTTCTTTCTTATGTGTCTCTGAGCATATAATCTTAAACTTACCAGAATATAAACGTTTTGATTGAAAATGTAAGAATATTAAGTCAAGCAAATAAATACGTCCTTAATTTGTCAGAAACCTGATTTAATTACGTTCAACACACACACACACACACACACACACACACACACACACACACACACACACACACACACACACACACACAGACGCAGGAAAAGACCAACGTGCCGGGGAAGGACTGGCAAAAGACATTATCAAAACATTTCTAGACTTTACGCGGAAACAAACTCCCATTGTATAAGGCTTTCGTGGTTGAGTTTGTGTTAGTATTTCCATGAGTAGTTTTGTGAGCCCGGTGATAATTTGATAACATTATAAGGCTTTCTTGGAGGTTGTGTTAGTATTTCTGTGGGTAGTTTTGTGAGCCCGGTGATAATTTGACATTATCAGGCTTTCTTGGAGGTTGTGTTAGTATTTCTGTGGGTAGTTTTGTGAGCCCGGTGATAGTTTGACAACATTATCAGGCTTTCTTGGAGGTTGTGTTAGTATTTATGTGGGTAGTTTTGTGAGCCCGGTGATAGTTTGACAACTTTATCAGGCTTTCTTGGAGGTTGTGTTAGTATTTCTGTGGGTAGTTTTGTGAGCCCGGTGATAGTTTGACAACATTATCAGGCTTTCTTGGAGGTTGTGTTAGTATTTCTGTGGGTAGTTTTGTGAGCCCGGTGATAGTTTGACAAGGCTTCCGCACCATGAATGGGAAAAAAATAACATGATAAGGCTTTCGTGGGGTTGTGGCAATTCCCATGGGCAGTTTAGTGAGCCCAGTGATTGTTTGACGAGGCTTCTGCACCATGAATGTAAAGAAGAAATACATGATAAGGATTTCGTGGAGGTTGTGTTTGTATTTTGATGGGTAGTTTTGTGGGCCCAGTGATAGTTTACGCACCATGAAAGTGAAGTAAAGAAACCTGAGAACCCGATTTATTATTTTTTTTTTCAAGGGCACACAAAAAAGTAAACAATAAAAAAAAGCCCGCTGCTCGCTGCTCCTAAAAAAATAATCAAAGGAGGTGGCCGAAAGAGAGGTCAATTTCGGGAGGAGAGGTGTCCTGATACCCTTCTCTTGAAAGAGTTCAATAAGCGCACCTGACAATACCATAGCCGATCCAGGACTCAGGACGTTTCCTAAGAAAAAGAAGGTAATGTTATTATATACTTGTATTTCGTAAAGAATCCTTATAACCAAAAACTAGCTAAAATTATGCGTATTCTTTTTTTTATCACAATATTCAATAAACAACAGAACAATAATATGAAAATACGTATAGCCACCGTTGCCAGATTATCGTACTCAGAGCATAGTATTTAACGGTGCTTGACGCCTAACTATTGCCAAGAAACATCAGAATCTTAATCTTTTGACGATAACTATAAATTAGTTTCGTTTTTGGAGTCCAAAAGACAGTTTTGGGGCAGGAAGGTTGGAAAATAATCGGCTGAGTACGACAATCTGGCAATAATCTGTGGCCGAGGCAGCAGCAGCCTGCCATATTGCTGGTGTCAGATACCTAAAATAGTATACTTTTACTACGTAGAGCAGGTGGTGCCACTTATTGTGACTTCGTGAGCTTTCATATTTATATATTTGTGTATGTTTCATGGTGCCAAAACTTTAATTACTAGTTTCATTTTTACTAGTGACACGAATTTGTGACTGTTTATCACAATAGAATTTCACGCTAATAAGTGAATCAGACTCCACAGAAATGTTACCAGTGTGTGTATGAATGAATACAAAGATAATCACATACTTTGATTTACCTCTAGGATGGCTCGTGGTTCATTAATAAATAAAAACAAAATATCCGGCTAAGCTACTCTTTAGCCATTACCTTTAATGGCGCCCAAAAAACAGTCCCTCCGCCAAGTTTGTACCCCACATTTGGTAATGTCAGGTGCGCCTATTCGTAGGCAGGAGGAAATACAGATGAAGGAAGATTGTTCCAGATTTTACCAGCGTGAGGGATGAAAGAGTGAAGATGCTGTTGAACTCTTGCATAAAGGGTATGGACAGTATAGGGATGAGCATGAGTAGAAAGTCGCGTGCAGCAGGGAGGGGGGGAGGCATGCAGTTAGCAAGTTCAGAAGAGCAGTCAGCGTGAAAATATCGATAGAAGATAGAAAGAGATCTTCCTTGTGGTGTAATAGTGTGAGCAGGCTTAAGCACCATGAATGTGAAGGAAAACTAACATGAGCACGCAACTCTCCTTCTTCCTTGTGGCCTTTGGAAGTGTTTGTTGTGAGAGCCGAAAGCGTCTGAGAGAGAGAGAGAGAGAGAGAGAGAGAGAGAGAGAGAGAGAGAGAGAGAGAGAGAGAGAGAGAGAGAGAGAGAGAGAGAGAGAGAGAGAGATTGTCACTTCGTGGATCACATTATTTTTTTTTTATTATTCCACCAGACCTTGGTACAGTCGGCTATAGAGAGTAGTGTCACACTGTCCAGTAAGTTTCGTTCAGAAAGCGACATCTGGCAACCCCTCCACGCGACATGAAAATTATTACACCCTATCGAAATCGTAGTGTTGTGGTGATGGTGGTCACAGGTGCACTCTCCATAATTTTAAGATAGATATTTATCAAAAGTGCCCGTCGCTAACGCTTAATAAATATTTTTTCTTTAGGCTCTGTCGCTACATTTTGACACGAGCTTTTAGTTTCGGTCAAATTTAGTCAAGAGCAATTCTAAGTTATTTATCAAACTATGATACATTTAAAAATATACTGCACTTATTAAGGGAGATTGTTATGCCTTTTAACTTAAAAAATAAATCCCTGACAGCCGAGATCTTGTTCTTTATTAAAAAAAAATATACGTAATAATAGGCTATAAACGTTCACATGATGCCGTCGTCGACCGCGGGCTTTTCCGCGCTCGCACTCAACACAAACACACACACACACACACATAACCACTTACACACACACACACACACACACACACAAACCACTCATATAGACACACCAATCATAGAAATACACACACATATACACACATACACACACACTCACACACACACACACACACACACGCAAATAGACACGCACACATACCCACTCACACATATACACACATGCACCCCCCTCCCCCCCCACACACACACGCACCACTCATACAGACACACTAATCATAGAAATACACACACACATGTACACACATACACACACTCATACACGCACGCACACACACGCAAATAGACACGCACACATACTCACTCACACATATACACACATGCACCCCCCCCCCCCACACACACACACACATACACATATAGAGACACAGATATACGATGGATCTGACCATCTTGCAGTGCTGGCAAAGTTAAAGCTGAAAGAAAAGTGTGTGTTTGAAAAGAAAGGTGAAGTAAAAAAGGAGATACTGAAGATAGAAAAGTTACAGGAAAAAGAAATGAAAGATGAGTATAATCGTGAAATGGCAGAGGCCTTAAGTGAAAAATGGGAAAGTGTAAAAGATGATACAAATATTGAAATTTTTTTTGGAACATTTAAAGAAATATTGGTAACTGCAACAAAAAAGTGTGAGGGATGAAACTGGTGAGAGATGGAAAAAAAAGGAAATTCATGGAGGATAAGGAGGATAGTAAAAGAGAAAAGGGAACTTCTTAAGAAAACTCAAGAAAGAAATGTGTCTGAACAAGTAAAAAGGGAAAGAAAAAATAAATATAGAGAGTGCAAAATGAAATTAAAACAAGCAATAAAAGAAAGTAAGAAGAGAGTTGATGAAGACTTTGGAAAAAGACTAAGTGAAATATATAAAGGGAACAGGAAATCATATTGGAAAGAAGTAAAAAACGAAAGAAATGCAGAAAATATCTCCCCAAGTAAAATAAATGAAGTTATGGATGAGAATGGAAAGATGTTGAAAGACGGGGAAGCTGTGAAAGAGATGGAGAGAATATTTCAAAAACTTAATGAATTTTGAGGATGGACGTCCAGCAGCTGTAACAGCAGCAGTTTTGAGTAGAGGTAGAGGAGGAGTATATAAAGAAAGAAGCATAACATATGAAGAAGTAAATCAGGCAATAAAAAGATAAAAAATGGAAAGGCAGCAGGAATTGATGGAATCACAGCAGAAATGTTGAAGTGTGGAGGAGATGTAGTTGTTAAATGGATGGTCAAGATATGTGAAGTAGCATGGGTGGGGGGTGGTGGTGCCAGCAGACTGGACGAAAGCCATCATTGTCCCAGTTTACAAGGGGAAGGTAAGGGCAGGAGAGGGGAATGTGGGAGCTATAGAGGTAGAAGTCTCCTGAGTATACCCGGAAAGGTATATGGAAAAGTCATAATAGAGAGGGTGCAAAGACTTACAGAAGAGAAAATCAGTGAAGAACAAGGAGGCTTCAGGAAGGGAAGGGGATGTGTGGGTCAGATATTTGCCTTCAGGATGGTAGTAGAAAAAATAATAGCAAAAGGAAAGAAACTATACGCTGCCTTCATGGATTTGGAAAAAGCTTATGACAGAGTCGATTGGATTGAATTGTGGGATGTTTTAAAGATTTATGGTGTGGGAGGAAAACTGCTTAGTGCAATAAAGTCTTTCTATGAGGATGCATCTGCATGTGTCAAAATTACTGGAGAAACAAGTGAACATTTTGAGATAAAAGTGGGCCTAAGACAAGGGTGCGTCATTTCACCTTGGTTATTCAATATTTATATGGATGGTGTTATTAGAGGAATTAAGGGCAAAGTTGGAGAAGTTGGAGTAAGACTGTTCGATGAGGGTAAGTGGGTACTGAATTCAGTACTGTTTGCTGATGACACGGTGCTCATTGCAGAAAATGAAAGTGACCTTCAAAATTTAGTCAGTGTTTTTGATAGTGTCTGTGACAGGAGAAAGCTGAAAGTAAATGTCAACAAAAGTAAAGTGATGGTTTGTGAGCGAAGTAGAAGTGAGGTTGTAGATTTTGTATGCCCATATAGAGTGGTAATTGAATGTGAAAAAGAATGCAAAATAATTTGAAAGGTGAAGAAATGGAGGAGGTCAATGAGTTTAAGTACCTTGGATCAGTTATGTGTAAGCATGGTGGTATGGAGGGAGAGATAAGAGAAAGGGCATTGCAAGGAAGAAGGGTGGTAGGGTCTTTGGGACGAATCATGAATGGCAGAAGTGTGAGCATGGAGGTAAAGAGGGATTTGAGAAATACAATAATAGTACCAACCCTCACATATGCAAGTGAAACGTGGGCCTGGAATGAAAGTCAGAGGTCTAGAGTGCAGGCAGTGGAAATGAGTTATTTGAGGAGTGCTTGTGGTGTGAGTAGAATGGATGGAATGAGTAATGAAAGTGTGTACGAGCGTTTTGGAATGTGTCACAGGGGTGAAGGGAAGTGTGGAGTGGTGGAAGAAGTGAAGCGACAGACTTTAAAGTGGTTTGGCCACATGGAGCGAATGGAGGAGAGTAAGATGACCAGAAGGGTGTATGTGAGTGAGATAGATGGAGGGAATGCTAGAGGACGACCTCCAGTGAAATAGAGGGATAGGGTGCAAGAGTACGTTGGGGAGAAGGGGGAAAGATCTTTGATAAACTTTGAGCAGGCAAGGAGGGAGTGTCTGGATAGAGAAAGTTGGAAGCTCTTCTGCCGTGGCCATCCCCTGGTGGGAGCTCCTAGGAGCAGGCGTCGATGAAATTATGGTGATGACACACACACACACACACACACACACACATGTCAAGGGGAGGGCACTATCAGTCTACTAAGTTTTCAAGCCCTGTTATGATGTTATTATAACAGCCCCGAGTTCGACCCCTGGCCATCACAGGTTGAAAAATAAAAAAGGGAGGAAGAGGAAGAATAGTGACGCTAAGATTCCTCAACCTCACAGAGTGTACAGCTGGTTCGAATCCCTGCTGTTCCCTCTCTGTAAGCTGCCACCAGGAGGTTGTAATATGGCACAACCCCAAAGCCTGCAAGTGAGGAACGGCAGTTCTATGAACCAGGTGGGCGGAACTAATCTAACTGTTTAGTCCCCAGACTCTCCCTGCCAAGGGCAGGCCTGGCAACACTTGACTTTAACAACTGTCCTACCTAGTAGATAGTGTCCGTCGCTCCCCAGCTTACTATGGGTTGTTCCTTGAGGTAGATGGTATCCTCAGTCCCAAGTTTGGTTTTGTGGGGTCTTGGTTACCTTCGGAGGTCGTGGTGGGGGAGATTGCGAGACTGCACCTTAGGCTAGGAAGGCTGTATGCATTAATACAGGACATAGACAGAATACAATTTATTGGTTTAATCCTCACTCCCGATGGAAGGGTAGCATGTTTTGGTTAATACAAAGTTGTAAATCTTTCTTCTAATTCCTAACCTTCTTATCGATAAATGCTACACACGAGAGATGACCATATGTAGGTATATATCACAGGGCTACCGCCCGATTGACTAGACAATCCGATTTCAACTTCCCGCATCGGCGTGCATACACAAATAAAAACACTCATGACACACTCAGGACAAAAATAGGAAGAGAAGGGTAAGTATGAGAGAAAGATCAGACTGTTACAGCTAAAGGGGGGGTGAGGTCACTGTTTGCCCCTCGTCCACCAAGCGGATGCCCCTTACCCGTTTTACACAATTTCCTTGGCTTGGTGGAGGCCTGAGAGCTACACTATATGCTGTTGTGCCGTGCCTAAAGGGGGTTTCAGGCCGTTTCTACTCCCATCACCAGCCTGCTGATCTCGGGGGCGGCAGGGATTGGACTGGCTCGCCCTTACCTGGGCTCAGTTCAGGCACTCATGACTGAGGGCATGACCCTTGTTCACCACTGGCGTCTGGTTTCATTCCCGACTCTCAATGGGGGCGGCTTCAAGATGGCGCGCCACTCGCCTGGCCTAACCCCTGGACACCGGCCTTCACGGCCGTATTCTCAGTGACGGCCGTATTCTCAGTGAATCTCTTCCCCCTTCACGCGAGGAAACAAGGCTTCGTGGACCAAACGGTATTCTCAGTGAAGAGGAGTGTCTTTGATGCAGCGCGCGAAGCGGCGATCGGGAAAAAAATGAACTAATTTCCTCTCTTGACGAAGAGGAGGTGAAGGCCCGCTCTTCGCTAATATCTTCGCACATTTAATGCTTTATTACAACATTTTTCCATGTTGCTGTATTATTAATTGGGTATAAGAACAATTTAAGTTTTCTAGGCCTTATATAAAAAATGATACAATGCGAGAAACAATATTTTTTCTGTTTATTCAAGACTTCACAGTTCCTATGATAATTTAAGCCAACACTGAAACACACCTCTCAGCCAGCACGCCCCGCCCTTTAGTCTCAACTATTCACAAGTTATCTTTTTTGAGCGTTTGTAGGGCGGGCACTTCGAACCATAAGCATGCATTAAGATTGCTGGAATGAATTTTAAAGTGACGAACTAACAGGCTTTCTCCGGGCGCTTGTTTCACAAGTCTGTATGAATATGTGGTGGTATTCGGCACTCCGTGCTGGGCTTCCCACAGCCAATCTCCAAACTCGTGACGTCACCTGTGGGTGGAGCTTAGCAAAGCTCAGCAATATAGATGATACCATTTTCCACCCACTGATAGGAGCTCTAAAGCTAGTTAAAATATATTTACAAGTGAGAAATAACGAATGGAAAACGTGATGTCTCATGGAACAGGAGGAAAATAAAGAAAATAAAAGCAGTTTATTCTAACGAGGTCTCCTAAGCTCCGCCCACAGGTAACGGGATGATACGAAAGTGAAGCAAACATAGCCACGGGTACCAACCAATTAAATGCATCCATGTAAAATTTCTGCTATATATAATGTATGTCACTGTATCAAGCACTGTTTACATAAATATTAGTCACACTATATAATCCATTATATAAATGTACCTAAATTGCATTAAGGTTTCGGTTTTCAACGTTTGTTTGATTTGCAGTAGTACCAACACTACACGGAAAGATTGTTTCGAAGGTTAGGAACTGGGCATACCCTTCAGCGGAAACACACTCTCTAAGAGACGCTTCGACGAAGAGGGAAGAGCTTCACTGAGAATATGGCCGTGAATCTCTTCCCCCTTCACGAGAGGAAACAAGGCTTCGTGGACCAAATGGTATGCTCAGTGACGAGGAGTGTCTTTGATGCAGCGCGCGAAGCGGCGAACGGGAAAGAAATGAACTAATTTCCTCTCTTGACGAAGAGGAGGTGAAGGCCCGCTCTTCGCTAATATCTTCGCACATTTAATGCTTTATTACAACATTTTTCCATGTTGCTGTATTATTAATTGGGTATAAGAACAATTTAAATTTTCTAGGCTTTATATAAAAAGTCATACAATGCTTAACATTATTTTTTTCTGTCTATTCAAGACTTCACGGTTCCCATGATAATTTAAGCCAACACTGGAAGTTTGGAACGCACCTCCAAGCCAGCATGCCCCGCCCTTCAGACTCAACTATTCACAACAGTTCTCCTTTTTAAGCGTTTGTAGGGCGGGCACTTCAAACCATAAGCATGAAGAGTGCTGGGACAAATTTAAAAGTGACGGACTGACAGCTAGGCTTCGGTCTCCGGGCGAATGTTTCACAAGTCTGTATGAATATGTGGTGCTATGTGGTACTCCGTGCTGGGCTTCCCACAGCCAATCTCCAAACTCGTGACGTCACCTGTGGGTGGAGCTTAGCAAAGCTCAGCAATCTAGATGATACCATTTTCCACCCACTGATAGGAGCTCTAAAGCTAGTTGAAAATATATTTATAAGGGAGAAATAACGAAGGGAGAAAGAGATCTCATGGAAAAGGAGGAAAATAAAGAAAATAAAATCAGTTTATTCTAACGAGGTCTCCTAAGCTCCGCCCACAGGTAACGGGACGATATCAGAGCGAAGCAAACATAGCCACATATACCAACCAATTAAACCCATCAATGTAAATTTTCTGCTATATATAGTGTATGTCACTGTATCGAGCACTGCTTACATAAGTACTTACCACACAATATTTCCCATTATAGAAATGTACCTAAAATGCATTTATGTTTCGGTTTTCAACGTTTGTTTGATTTGCAGTAGTACCAACACTACACGGAAAGATTGTTTCGAAGGGGGAAGAGAAACTAGGGTTTGAAAATATCTCTTCACGGAAACACACTCTCTAAGCGACGCTTCGACGAAGAGGGAAGAGCTTCACTGAAAATTCCGCAGTCAGCTGTCTCGCGCCCTCACCTGTGCCGTGGAAAGTTCAGTCCCGAATGAATCTCGTCAGGTCGAGCGGTTAACTCATGACCTTTCCCCTGACGTGGCCACCTCAAGGTTCCAACACTTTTCCTTCTCGCCTTTCAGCTTGGTACATTTGTAGCAGCCACCGCTCAAGCAGTCGCGTGCTCTCTTCCAGTGAAAACAGAAAATGGGGCGTTGCAGTATAGACTCATTGTTCATTCTTATTGTGTCAATGTTTTCGTTCGTGCTCCCGTCTCGCTGTTTCTTGTGCGTCTAATTGTTTATCTCTTGTTACTTGTTTACCTTTGACTGTCCGTCCACGTTCTCTTGTTGTCCACCGTTACACATTGTTCCACACATACACCAACACTTAAATGTTAACCTACACAAACAACATTCACACAAACGCATACACAAACAAACACCTATCATATGTGTTGTCCTTGTGATGATGAGGTGTGTAAGTTCTGTCCAATAAAGTAACCCTGGCGGATATGACTTTCTCTATCCGTGAACCGATTAGCACTTAGAACACTCGCTACCACCAACAATTGGTGACCCTGGCGTGTTGCTATGGTTCAAGGTGGCTTATAGCCGGTGCCGTTTTAAGGGCACTCTCTCCTAGAGTGGAGGACCTGGGCAGGGTAACTTGTCCATTCGTCCGCCCTCTCCTGGGGCAAAAATCCTCACCTCCATTCGGGGTTCGTGGGGCTGAGCACTCAGGTCGGGAGAAACATTACGCCATAGGCGTAGTTGCCACCTTCAGGGTTTTCCCCCGCCCTCCCTTAGGCGCCTTCTGCGCCTTCCCCAGGCACCCTCTGTGCGCCTCTTCCAGGCACCCTCTGTGCGCCTCTTCCAGGCTCCCTCTGTGCGCCTCCTCCAGGCATCTTCAGCGCCCTTCAGGCATCTTTTGTGCCCCATGGTGCTTCTCGGCGCTCACCCACCCACCCCACCTTCCTCCTCCCTGCTTTTCTGCTGGTCCGGCGACTGAGACACGCACATCGTGTGACACACTACACAGACTCAGTGAACACTCAAACACTACTCAACGCAACTCTACTCAGCGCAACTCACCGCGCAACACTACACACCGCAACGCATCAAAGTCTGCCACAGCGCCCCCGCACCTGGGAAGATTTCGTTCCTCCTTCCTCGTCACTGGGGGGGAGTACTTGTAGCAGCCACCGCTCAAGCAGTCGCGTGCTCTCTTCCAGTGAAAACAGAAAATGGGGCGTTGCAGTATAGACTCATTGTTCATTCTTATTGTGTCAATGTTTTCGTTCGTGCTCCCGTCTCGCTGTTTCTTGTGCGTCTAATTGTTTATCTCTTGTTACTTGTTTACCTTTGACTGTCCGTCCACGTTCTCTTGTTGTCCACCGTTACACATTGTTCCACACATACACCAACACTTAAATGTTAACCTACACAAACAACATTCACACAAACGCATACACAAACAAACACCTATCATATGTGTTGTCCTTGTGATGATGAGGTGTGTAAGTTCTGTCCAATAAAGTAACCCTGGCGGATATGACTTTCTCTATCCGTGAACCGATTAGCACTTAGAACACTCGCTACCACCAACACATTAATCTATCCTTCCTCTGCCTTTCTGAGGGTGTCTTTTTGTATGCTAATTCTAAACTTAATTTTCCCTTAATTTCTAAGTCCTAACGTATAAATATATATAAAAATAGGGATCCGGCTGGATTTATATCAGGGGTGCCAACCCAAGCTGTAGTTCGTATTTCTCGCTCTCTTCCCTTATCTACTTATGACATATTAACCTCTACGGGTATTGTTTCGGCTGAGGAGAAACTGGATCCGGTAAATAACCATGGCCATGTACAAGGGATTATTCCCAATTTTCCCAATCGGCTTTTAACTGGCTTCTGCGGTGTTGGTATGCCGGCAGGTACGTTACATTATGAATATAAATATAATTTTCTTCCTCCTTTGATGACCCTTGATTCACGTTTAATTAAGATAAATTAATATTTCAGTTTTTTTATTATTCCATGTGTGTGTGTGTGTGTGTGTGTGTGTGTGTGTGTGTGTGTGTGTGTGTGTGTGTGTGTGTGTGTGTGTTTGTGTTTGTGTTTGTGTGTGTATGTGTGTGTGTGTGTGTGTGTGTGTGTGTGTGTGTGTGTGTGTGTAGGGAGGGCAAGGTAAGGTTTGGGGCGTATATAATTGTTCTGCGCGTTGCCTCGGTGCTCACCCCCGTCCCGTTGGTCCCTGAGCCGGTGGTTGGTGAGAATGTTGGTGGTAGCGAGTGTTCTAAGTGCTAGTCGGTTCACGGATAATGAAACTCAGTATCCGTTAGGGTTGCTTTATTGCACAAAAATACAACAAGTCATTAAGACAAACAACACAAAAAAAAGGTGTTTGTGTGGGTATGCGTTTGTGTGAATGTTGTTTGTGTAGGTTAACATTTAAGTGTTGGTGTATGTGTGGAACAATGTGTAACGGTGGACAACAAGAGAACGTGGACGAACAGTCAAAGGTAAACGAATACAAGGAAAGTTAACGATGAAGACGCGACAAGACAGACTGGCAGACACAGTGACGATGGACATTACATGAAAACACTGGGAATCTTAGTCTCTCTTTGCAGCACCCCATTTTCTTGTCACTGAGGGGAAGGAACACGGAATTTGAGCGGTGACTGCTACAGATTACTCCCCCCCAGTGACGAGGAAGGAGGAACGAAATCTTCCCTGGTGCTGGGGCGCTGTGGCAGACGGTGATGCGTTGCGATGAGTAGCGTTGTGTAGAGTTGTGTCGAGATGCGCGGTAAGTTGCGCTGAGTAGTTGCGTTGAGTAGTTCAGCTACGGTGAGTCGAGCTGGGGCGAGTAGTGCGGTGACAACAGCTACGGTGAGTCGAGCTGGAGTGAGTAATGCGGTGAGAACAGCTACGGTGAGTCGAGCTGGAGTGAGTAATGCGGTGACAACAGCTACGGTGAGTCGAGCTGGAGTGAGTAATGCAGTGACAACAGCTACGGTGAGTCGAGCTGGAGTGAGTAATGCAGTGACAACAGCTACGGTGAGTCGAGCTGGAGTGAGTAATGCAGTGACAACAGCTACGGTGAGTCGAGCTGGAGTGAGTAATGCAGTGACAACAGCTACGGTGAGTCGAGCTGAGATGAGTAGCGCAGTGAGGACAGCTGCGGTAAGTCGAGCTGAAGTGTTGAGCAGCGATGAGTTGAGCAGCGAGGGGTTGAGCAGCGAGGGGTTGAGCAGCGAGGAGTTGAGCAGCGATGAGTTGAGCAGCGAGGGGTTGAGCAGCGAGGGGTTGAGCAGCGATGAGTTGAGCAGCGATGAGTTGAGCAGCGAGGGGTTGAGCAGCGAGGAGTTGAGCAGCGTGAGGTGGGCTGCATGAGGTGGGCTGCATGAGGTGGGCTGCGTAAGGTGGGCTGCGTGAGGTGGGCTGCGGTGAGTTGAGTGGTTGGCTGTTTAATAGATCCTGGAAGGCTTGAATCCGCACTCCCGAATCGCGAACCACATAGACGGGTCCTGAGCAGAAGAGTGGTGCTCTGAAGGACACCGCCGTAGTAGAGGAAGAGTTGCATGTCGTCGTCAGGTATGGTGAAGTCGAGCGGCGTGGAGATGGGCAATAGGCACTGGCGTAAACGCGCCGGGGGCCACGGCAGTCATAGAGTGCGTCGAGGGAACTGCGTGTGAAGGCGCTAGCTGACAGCGTGTCAGGGGCCTCGGCAGTCGGTGAGAGTAGAACGACTGCGTGTATTAAAGGCGCCAGCTGCCAGCGTGTCAGGGGCCTTGGCAGTCCGTGAGGGCGTCGAATGACTGCGTGGAAAGGCGCTAGATGCCAGCGTGCCAGAGACCACAGCCGGTTGAGAATTGAGGGGCGCAAGCATATGCCAGGAGCCGCGGCAGTCGTGAGTGCGTCGAACGACTGCGTGGGAATGCGCTAGATGCCAGCGAGCCGGGGGCCACAGCGAGTTGAAAAGTTAGGGGCGCTAGCATGTGCCAGGAGCCGCGGCAGTCCGTGAGAGTAAAACGAACTGCGTGTACTGTAGGCGCTGGCACGTGCCAGGGGCCTCTGTGGCTCGGGGAGTGAACCAGTGTTAAAAAAAGGCACTGTAACACATCACGGTTCGCTTAGTATGTAATACTGACACTAACTGTTGCTGGGGACGTGCTGCACTGAACTGTTGCTGGACACACTGCATTATACACAAGGATCCACAAGTGTAGGATAATCCAAGACGGCGGTGGTAGATCCAGGAGGCGGTGGTTAATCCAGGGGGCAGCTAGTAATCCCAGTGGGGTGTCACACTGTGTTTGCGTGTCTCTCTGAGTCTGTGTGGTGTGTGGCGGCGTATACACTGAGTCTGTATGGCGTGTACACCGAGTCTGTGGCACTGTGTCTCAGTAATGTGTCGCACTGTGTTTGAGTGTTCACTGAGTCTGTAGTGTGTCACACGGTGTGCGTGTCTCAGTCACCGGACCAGCAGAAAAGCAGGGAGGAGGAGGGGTGGGGGTGGGTGGGTGAGCGCCGGGAGAAGCACCATGGGGCACAAAAGATGCCTGAAGGGCGCTGAAGATGCCTGGAGGAGGCGCACACAGGGAGCCTAGAAGAGGCGCACAGAGGGAGCCTGGAAGAGGCGCACAGAGGGAGCCTGGAAGAGGCGCACAGAGGGTGCCTGGAAGAGGCGCACAGAGGGTGCCTGGAAGAGGCGCACAGAGGGTGCCTGGAAGAGGCGCACAGAGGGTGCCTGGGAAAGGCACAGAGGGTGCCTGGGGAAGGCGCAGAAGGCGCCTAGGGGAGGGCTGGGGAAAACCCTGAAGGTGGCAACTACGCCTATGGCGTAATGTTTCTCCCGACCTGAGTGCTCAGCCCCACGAACCCCGAATGGAGGTGAGGATTTTTGCCCCAGGAGAGGGCGGACGAATGGACAAGTTACCCTGCCCAGGTCCTCCACTCTAGGAGAGTGCCCTTAAAACGGCACCGGCTATAAGCCACCTTGAACCATAGCAACACTCCGGGGTTACCAATTGTTGGTGGTAGCGAGTGTTCTAAGTGCTAGTCGGTTCACGGATAATGAAACTCAGTATCCGTTAGGGTTGCTTTATTGCACAAAAATACAACAAGTCATTAAGACAAACACAACACAAAAAAAAGGTGTTTGTGTGGGTATGCGTTTGTGTGAATGTTGTTTGTGTAGGTTAACATTTAAGTGTTGGTGTATGTGTGGAACAATGTGTAACGGTGGACAACAAGAGAACGTGGACGAACAGTCAAAGGTAAACGAATACAAGGAAAGTTAACGATGAAGACGCGACAAGACAGACTGGCAGACACAGTGACGATGGACATTACATGAAAACACTGGGAATCTTAGTCTCTCTTTGCAGCACCCCATTTTCTTGTCACTGAGGGGAAGGAACACGGAATTTGAGCGGTGACTGCTACAAGAATCCAGTACCCACAAAAAGTGACGACACAAATCAGCAACAAATAAATAATAGGAGCAAAACAGTTTCATCCTCACACTACTCAGAAAAGGAATATGAGCAGGTGTGGCACGATAAGCGTCCCGTTGAAAAAACACAAACATTGGCAGCAGCGACTCTGCAGGAACGACGAACACGACCCGCCCTGGTGACAGGACGGCCAGCACAACCAAGAACTCCTGATAACAACTACCACTGACGGGGCTCTAGAGGCTGTGGGTCCACAGCCTAACTAGCCCCATAAAACACCCACGAAGAAGAAGAACACGACAGGCAGTGTGTGTGTGTGTCATCTCCGTGCAGGGTCGGGCGGCAGACTCACCGCCACACACCCACAGCTTCCTGCCAGACACTCACCACCATGACAGCCTGAACAAGGCCTAGCGGGGCATGCCTAAGCCTAGGTGAAGCTGATCCTACGAGGGGAAGGTAATGATGGAGTGTGTGACCGGCATGGCCAAGACGCCCCCCGGCCCTTGGTGTTCCTCCAGCATCACACCCGCCGCCCCGCGGGGCTGCTGGGCACCTTACTGAGGTGCCTTGTACTGCTGCTCAGCTTTTTACATAACCATTCCCTGCAGAAACAGTTAAATGGGTGCCTGCTGTTCCTGTTGAGTGGGTGTTGCATGACACACGCCAGGGGTCAAGGGGGAACAAAGGTAATGCCCCCTAAGAAGGTGGTGTGTCAGATTTGGATATTTCAAACTAACTCACCTGGTTTACTCACCTGGTGGGCTTCCAGACCCCACAGTCCACATGATGACACATGATTAATTACATAAACAAAAACAAATACTAATGAAAGAGCTGGATAGTCCATCATATGCAGTCAATTTGTAATGTAATTTATACGATTAGATGTAGAGCTACAGTCCATTTAATGACATTCCAAAAGTTTGTCCCCAAGATGATGAGCTAGTGCTGATTTAAATAGAGGTAGAGACTGGAGGGTGACCAGGGATTCAGGGAGGGAATTCCACAAAGGAATGCCTTTGACACTGAAGGACCTCTTCCTTAGTTCAAGCTGGGTCCTAACATGTGCTATTTAGTGCTGGTGGCCTCTAGTGGGTAGATCAGGAGTTGGAACAAAAAGGTCTGAGGGGGAGATTGCACATTTGTTATGAAAGGTCTGCCGGTAAGGTTGACAGGGACAAAGCCCCACCCAGCAGGTGATGTTAAATTTGAATAGATCTGTTAAGTTTAGTGGTGGGGCGCTGTGCAATAACCTGCACAGTGTTGTTCTTCAGTAAATATCAGCAGTGCAGTGCTCAGTCTTGTGTAATATTGCACTCATGCCGGTGCACAAGTGCAAAATTACTAGTTACACCTGCACAGCTAAATTACCTTGATCTTGATTTATAATACAGGGCACCCATTCAGGTGCATAACATGCATATTTGTGTTGGCTGTTGGGGGACGGGGGAGCTGGGTGTGCAGGGGAGGGAAGTGAATCAAGTGTAATTGTTAGTGTTGGTGTGTTGTGGTGACAAGTGAGTGTGTAGTTGTTTTCTGAATGAGTCTATTGTACCGCAGTCTAAAATCTGTTGAGGGAGGCTGTTCCAGTAACACATGGTGCGTGGAAAGTATGAGTGCTTGTATGCGTCAGTGTTAGTGTGATATGTTTGGTATTTATGGGTGTGTGTGTTATGAGTACGTTGACTGTTTGCATTGTGTAAGTTTGTGTGTGGGTCAATGTCAGTGTGAGTGTCTGTGATCTTGTATATCGGTGTAAGTCTGTGTGCTTGTCTGCGTATGTGAAGAGGGTCCATGTTTATTTGTTGTTTGATCCGTGTTGTGATGCCAGACGTTCAAGTGTAATTGTTTGTAATGAACCTTGCTGCCTTGGTGTTGATTTGTTCTAGCTTATCAATGTTTCTGTGTGTGTAAGGATCCCACTCCGTGGAGCAGTATTCCAGTGTTGGTCTCACAAGTGTGTCATAAGCTACATAGTGCTTGTGCAAGGTCCTTTCTTGGTTGCAATGCCTACCACTTGTTATTGTATATTATTTTTGATAAATTTTTGATATGCTTTACAAGGGTATAGATATTGGTTATCATGTCAGGCTTTGATGGGTTTGTATTCACCCTAGAAAACATGGAGTGGCAGCACACGGGGTAATTTTTGATAAATCCCTGTGATCCACTTTGCAATGGTTATAAATATTGGTTATTACCTATCTGTTAGGCATTTATCCCCACAATAATGTGTCCTCAAGGCTCTGTTTTGTGACACTTGAATTTCTACATTTAAAATTATTGAAAATGACCCCATATCAAAAACCTTGGGCAAATATTGCCTCTGAAATAAATCTTAACCAGTTGATGAAGGTGAACCTTTGTGTTGCAGGATGACGGAAGACACGCCCCAGAGGAAGACGTCAGCCAGGAATCCCTGCGCGGTCAGCCTCTTGCTGGGGGTGCAGCAGCAGCAACCGATGGCAAGTCTGGAGAAGCAGGTGAGGCAGAGGTTGAGGCTGGGCAGCTCTGGTCTTTGTTAGTAGGTCAGGAAAGGCAGAGGCCAAGGGGTGAGAAGCTCTTTTTCTTTTTTTCCTTTGTCCAGTTAATGAGGCAGCTCAAGGGGAAAAAAGCCCACTATGCATTGCTCCTGTAAAAGTAGATAGAAGTGAGTGGTCTGGAGAGAGTCAGTTACAGGTGGAGAGGTGTCTTGATATTCCCCTCATGAAAGAGTTCAAGTCATGGGCAGGAGGAAACACAGACAAAGGAAGCTTTTTTGTTCCAGAGTGTACCAGCAAAAGGGATAAAGGAATGCAGACGGTGGTTTACTCCTGCATAAGGGATTTGTATAGCATAGGAATGAGACAGAGTAGAAAGTTGTGTGCAGCTTAGTGTGAATTTTTTCCCCTTCATTACTAGGCGGCGTTAGATGTCCAGGCTTGAGGGACAGGAAAAGCAAGATCCCTACAATGCAGTATAGTTTATGTGGCATACCATTTTGAAATTGCTACATTTGACACATTTTGTCAGTAAGATACAATCTGATTGACCGATTAGGACCCCAACACACACACACACACACACACACACACACACACACACACACACACACACACACACACACACACACACACACACCTATGCACAAACCTCAACATATGATCGGAGGAGGCTAGACTGAACCTGGTGTGCCGTTTGAACCCTAAGCACGACTATTTTCTCTTCTAGTTTGGTCCTGAGTTAGTTATAGTGTTGTGTCAGCTGGTTATGACTCGGCAGTGGGGGGTGAAAAGGCAAGTCCTGCTCTCTCAGTCTCTCTCTCTCTTGGCCTAAAGCCAAGTGTTGACTGGCTGCTGCTGTGGCTTCCAAGTTTTCTTTAACCTCTGTTTGTGTTTATCTCACGCAGCACTTTCTGCTAATATGCACTGTGCTTATGACCACGCTTAGGTTTATGTTGTCAGCTTGGGTCAGAATTAAGTGAACAGACTATAGTTGTGATATATAGGAATTGAGCTACACTTGTGGGCTCTTGTGTATGTGTTAGGTGGAGGTTGTATGTGTGTGTGTGTGTGTATTTACCTAGTGATATACAGGATGCTTTACGCTGGTCCTGTCTCCAAATTTCAGTTTATCAAGTATAGCTTTAATTCATGAATATTTTTTGCTTGAGCTCAATTTTATCTATTTTCAAGGTCATTCTAAGTCACAATGTATCTGTGTGTGTGTGTGTGTGTGTGTGTGTGTGTGTGTGTTTGTGTCTGCCTCTGCTTGCTTGTCTGGTTTTTGTATGCATTTACTTAGTCATAGTATAGAGGATTTTAACTAAGCTTGTGTTAACCTGCCTCCATATCTGCTTTCATACAACTGTACTTACTTTTATAAATTCATGGATGTTTTCAGCTCTGTCTCCTCATCCAGACACTTGCCAGTGTGAATCACTCCAGCAGGGAAGTCAAGCCCCATAATAATGATGATGATACTACTACTACTATTACTATTAATACTAATACTAGTAATAATAATAAAAGATGGTATATATATTTTATTTTACTCAACTGTATCACAAACTTCCCATTATGAACCACTCTTAACAGGGAAGCCAAACACAATAGTAATAATAATAATAATAATAATACAGCATATTTATTATACTTTATTTTACCATCTGGCATTTCAGGGTGAGATGGAGGTGTGGCCAGGCCTGTATACACACCTCACCTCCCAGCTGATGGCCCTGGCGCGGGGCAAGGTGGTGCTGGTGCTGGAGGTGTGGCCAGGCCTGTACGCACACCTCACCTCCCAGCTGATGGCCCTGGCGCGGGGCAAGGTGGTGCTGGTGCTGGAGGTGTGGCCAGGCCTGTACGCACACCTCACCTCCCAGCTGATGGCCCTGGTGCAGGGCAAGGTGGTGCTGGTGCTGGAGGTGTGGCCAGGCCTGTACACACACCTCACCTCCCAGCTGATGGCCCTGGCGCGGGGCAAGGTGGTGCTGGTGCTGGAGGTGTGGCCAGGCCTGTACGCACACCTCACCTCCCAGCTGATGGCCCTGGCGCGGGGCAAGGTGGTGCTGGTGCTGGAGGTGTGGCCAGGCCTGTACACACACCTCACCTCCCAGCTGATGGCCCTGGCGCGGGGCAAGGTGGCGCTGGTGCTGGAGGTGTGGCCAGGCCTGTACACACACCTCACCTCCCAGCTGATGGCCCTGGCGCGGGGCAAGGTGGCGCTGGTGCTGGAGGTGTGGCCAGGCCTGTACACACCTCACCTCCCAGCTGATGGCCCTGGTGTGGGGCAAGGTGGTGCTGGTGCTGGAGGTGTGGCCAGGCCTGTACACACACCTCACCTCCCAGCTGATGGCCCTGGCGCTGGGCAAGGTGGCGCTGGTGCTGGAGGTGTGGCCAGGCCTGTACACACACCTCACCTCCCAGCTGATGGCCCTGGTGTGGGGCAAGGTGGTGCTGGTGCTGAAGGTGTGGCCAGGCCTGTACACACACCTCACCTCCCAGCTGATGGCCCTGGCGCGGGGCAAGGTGGTGCTGGTGCTGGAGGTGTGGCCAGGCCTGTACACACACCTCACCTCCCAGCTGATGGCCCTGGCGCGGGGCAAGGTGGTGCTGGAGGTGACCAGTCTGACCTCACCCAAACATTGTGGCAGGAACTGAGCACCACACATCCACACACTGGTATGCATTCTACCTCCCTATAGAATTCAATTGGGAAAAGAAATTAACATCACTGAAAACTTGAAAAAAGAATATTGCACAGAAATCTAAAAAATAGCTTAGACAATTATTATTACATAGCAGGATGATAGTAATATTGATAATAATAATAGTAGTAATAATAATAATAATAATAATAATAATAATAATAATAATAATAATTAGAATGGTAATAAGCAATCCCTGTTGTGTGTGCAGGGTGGGTGGTGCCTGCCGTCCAGGCCAAGAGTGCCGCCCACACCCTCAGTGCCTTGCTGGGCCACCACTGCCCCCCTGCTGGACCCCCCTGCAGCCATCACCAAGGTGCCTGATAGCTGTCTGTCTGTCTATATCTTTCTGTATCAATCTGTCCATCTCTGTGCCTGTCTATCTATCTCTGCTTATATCTGTCTTTATCTATCTATCTATCTCAGTCTGTCTATATCCATTTATCTTTCTCTCTGTCTGCCTTATCTCTGATGCAGCATTTATTGAACTGTTTTGTTTTAATATTGTTTTTGTCCCTCTTTTTTATTATTATTATTCTCCTTACTTTACTGTTGCTGTCTATTTTATTTTCCCTATCCATGTCTGCTCATTAAGAGGAAGCTGTTTGGGCCTGTAGCATTGTCTTATTTTTCCTTGATGGCCTTTCTTGGATCTCAGAAACAATGTCTTTTTCCTATAGTTAACCTGCTCTTTTTCTCAACATTGACCTTCCTCTCCCTTCCCTGTCCTCCCCAGCCTTCAGGAGACACTGCTGAGCCTGGTGTATGTCCAACGGGCACACTGGCGCTGCTTCCAGTACCAGGGGTCCTTATGCCAGCAGGAGGTGTGGGGCGAGGCTGACCCCAGCACCTTCACCCCGAGCCTCTCCTTCCAAGGCCTGGTGGGTGTCTGGCCCTTACGCCTCCAGACCAGAGACGCCATGCAGCTCCTGACACCACAGACACAGCAGCTCAGGGAGAGGATTGGTGAGAAACTGCTGCAGCTGAGGAGGGAAGGTATGTAGGAAGGAAGGGGAGGAGGAGAAAGAGGGAGAGGGAGAGGGAAGGAAGAGAAGAAAGGGAAAAATGGAAAGGAGGGAGGGAAGGAAAGGAAAGGGAAGGCAAAGAGGAAGAGGGAGAGAGAAAGGGGGGTTGAGAGGGAAAGAAAAGGAAGCAGGGAGGAAGGGAGAAGGAGGCAAAGAAAGGGAAAGGAAGGAGGGGAAAGGAGAGTTAAGGGAAGGGAGGGAGTGAAGGAGATGTGAGGGAGGTTGGGAACATTAGGAAATGCCTTTGTACTGCAGTGGACCAATAATAATGGCTGAGGAGGAGGAGGAGAAGGAAGAGGGAGGGATGTACACCTTTCATAGGAAGCTCAGTCACAGCAAACAGGAGTCACTGAGGAGCTCTGTGCCTTGTCTTCAGAGGCCGTGGTGCTGAGTGAGTCTCCAAGGCTGTGTCTGGTGTGTGACGAGCAGGTGGAGCAACACGCAGCCTTACGGAAGGGTAAGTGCACTACACACTAAGGTGTTTTTTCATTCACAGACAAAACATAATGAAGATAGTCTTAAGTACTCTGATGTACCCGAGGCAGCTCTTGGTACCTGCCAGAGTTTTTACCTCAAGAAGACCAAGTTTCCCTCACATATATCTATCTACTTGGACCGAATTTTTTGTCCACACCAAACCCACTGAGGCACCACATGGCATCTTTTTACCAGAGCTTTTACCTCAAAAAGACTCAAGAGTTTCCCTCACACATACCATTTATAGAGGACTTCGTGGTGCAGTGGTTAGCACACTCGGCTCACAACCGAGAGAGCCCGGGTTCGATTCCTGGGCGGAGTGGAAAAATTTGGGCGACTTTTCCGATACCCGACGCCCCTGTCCAGCCAGCAGTGAATGGGTACCAGGTATTAATCGGGGGTTGTGTCCCGTCTCCTGGGATCTGTTCCCTTCTATAATTCCTTCCCTTCTGTCTCTCCGGCATATGACCACAGATGTTGCGCCGACTAAACCAAACTTTCCAACTTTCTACATACCATTTATTTATTTTCACCCAATTCCTTGTTACATATGTCACCCATTCAGGCAGCTTTAATACTCTTTACCAGAGCTAGAAGACAAAGCTTTCCTCACTTATCTAACCAACACTTAACCACCATAACTTTGACCACACAACCCCTTGAGGCAGCTTTCTACCCTCGTACTAGAGCAACCTTTTTACCAGACAAGTGTCCCTCACCCCACCCCCCACAGAGGTACACACTAAGTCACCCTCTTTCCCCCTCGCCCCCCCGTACAGGGAACATCCAGAGCGGCCACAGCGCATCCAGCGGGTGTGGGAGGTGCTGGGGCGTGCCGGGGTGCTGGGGTGAGGCCAGCGGCTGCAGGTGGGTGGTGGAGGCACTGTCTGTATGATGTGTGTGTTCATGTTTATGTCACTGCTCCGTCGTTCACTGTTCAGTTGTTTACTTCTCCTTGTTCGCCTTGCTTAGTATGAGTCTCCCTTCACACCTGCACTGGCTAACACCTGTATAGCCACCCATAGTAAAGCATAGAGGGTATGCAGCTCTCTCTATTCCTGGACCTGCTTTATAAACTTGATGCAGTGTCAGCCAGTAGGATCAGTTGGGTTGAGTTGAGGCAAAGAAGTTGTTCTCATCGTTGGAATTAGAACTGAGGAAGGAGAGAGAGAGAGAGAGAGAGAGAGAGAGAGAGAGAGAGAGATGATGCAAAACAGATTCTGGATAAAGGAAGGAGAGATGGGAGAGAGTAAATGAGAAATAGAGAGATTTATAGATGATGTCAAAGAGATATTGATAAAGAAAGAGTCTAATCCTAATCTAACCCTTTTCTCCCTCCCTCTATCCATCCTTGCACAGCCTCGGTGGCCCAGCGTGAGGAGGTGGAGCTCATGCACAGCCAGGAACACATGGCCTTCATGTTCAGCCTCCAGGCCCAGCGGGAGGAGGAGCTGCAGACCCTTCAGGAGAACTACAAGTCTGTCTACCTCCACCCCGCCACCAACGTCTGTGCCCTGCTCTCGGCCGGCTCACTGCTGCAGGTACGAGGGGGAGAAAGGAGTACCATAAGTGCATGTAGGAGAGAGTAATGTTGTGTTCACGTTGGTAGAGAAAGAAGGAGGAGGAGGAGGTGTGTGAGACAAGTGATGAAAAGGAATGGCATTGAGTCACTCCTCTAGTCTCTGCTCATGGTTGGGTCTTTAGATTGGAGGAGGAGGAGGTGGAAGTATTAGGAGGAGAAAATTATAGTAAAAGCCTGTAATAGAAAATAATGCTGTATTCAAATTGGAGGAAGAAGAGGATAAGGAGGAGGAGGAGAAGGAGAAGGAAAAAAATTATAGTAAAAGCCTGTAATCTTTTATTTTCATTCTGCATTCTATACTTTTTATACACACACTTATATGTACTCTTTTTCTAGTCATAATATACTTCCCTCAAGAATGCATTTGGAATTGACAGTAATGAAAGAGGAGGAAAACAATGTAGGAATGATACAATCTCTTTCCTTGAAGGTCGTGGACGAGGTGTTTGCAGGCCGAGCCAGGGCCGGTGTGGGCATCATCCGTCCCCCGGCCACCACGCCGAGCCGGACCGCCCCCACGGCCTCTGCTTCTACAACAACGTGGTCGTCGCCGCCAACAGGCTGGGATGCCAAGGTGGGCGCTGCTTGGCCCTGGCACCACATTAACTCTGCCTTTAATTATCATCATTATCATTCCTTTGTCAAATATTTCCTTCACATCACCTATTTCTCTTCCTCTCCTTCCTTTATCCTGAATCTGTTTTGCATCACCTGTCTCTCTTATTCCTCCTTCTCTTCCATCTCTCCTTCCCTCTTTTATCTGTAATCTCTTTGGTCTTATCTATCTCTCTATTCTTCATTCCCTCTCTCCCATCTCCTTCCTTTATCTATCTGGAATCATCTATTTATAGTCCTTCTTTCCTTTATCCCATCTCCTTCTTTTATCAAAAATCTCTCATCTCCTTTTATCATTTTCCTCCTTCTCTCTCCCTTTCTTTATTGTCCTGTGTGTGTGTGTGTGTGTGTGTGTGTGTGTGTGTGTGTGTGTTGGTGTGAGTGTGTGTATATGTGGGTGTGGGTGTGAGTGTGTGTGTGTGTGTGTGTGTGTATTTACCTAGTTGTGAAATGCAGGAAAAGAGCTGCACTAGGCCCGTGCTGTCCCGTTTCCATAATGCTTATTATCCAGTTTGGCTTTGAAGTCATGAATCGTTTTTGCACACACAGTCTCCTCGTCAAGTCCGTTCCATGTTGTTATGCTTCTGTATGGAAAACTGTATTTCTTGATGTCTCTCCTGTATCCTGTACAATGCTATTAGGTCCCCTCTCTCTCTTCTGCTCTCCAGTGTTGTTAGTCCCAATTTCTCCAGTCTTTCTTCATAAGTGTGTTCTCTCAGAGTTTCCGGTAATTTACTCGCTGCTCTTTGTATTCTTTCCAACTTTATAATTTTTTTCTTCAATATAGGTGACCACACTAATGCTGCATATTCCAGTCTTGGACGTATCATTGATGTTATTAGTTTCTTCACCATTTCTTCCTCTAAATATGTAAATGCTACTTCTATGTTTCTAAGAAGATTGTATGTTTCCCCAGTTATCCGATTTATATGCTTTCCAAAGGATAACCTGTTTGTTATTGTCACTCCCAGATCTTTTTCCTCTGTTTTTTTCATGATTCTTTCATTACTGAGAGAGTAGTTCCCCGATATTCGTCTACTGCTCTTACCAAACTCCATCACACTACACTTCTCTGTACTGAATGTCATTTCACATTTTCGTGACCATTTGTTTATTCTGTCGAGATCTTGGCTCAGGGCTACACAGTCTTCTTCATTAGCCACCCTCCTCATTAGTTTAGCATCATCAGCAAACATATTCATATAGCTTGTCACCCCTTCTGTCATGTCGCTTATATATACTGCAAACACTAGTTTCTTCCGTCCACCTTGATTTATTGTTATGTGTGTGTGTGAGTGTGTGCATGTGGGTGTGTGGTGTGATTGTGTGTGTGTATTTACCTAGTTGTATTTACCTAGTTGTAGTTTTACAGGACCTGGGCTTTACGCTCGTGTGGTCCCGTCTGTGTGTATTTACCTAGTTGTATATACCTAGTTGTGACGTACGGGAAAAGAGCTACGCTCACGCTGTCCCGCCTCCATATCCTCTCTTATCCAACTTTTCCTTAAAAATCATGAATGTTTCTTGCACAAACCACCTCCTCCTCCAGTCTATTCCATAGCTCAATGCTTCTGTTTGGGAAGCTAAGCTTTTTTCACATCTCGCCTACACGTGTGTGTGTGTGTGTGTGTGTGTGTGTGTGTGTGTGTGCATTCTACTATACTCTCAACACCCATCTCTGTGGCCTGCAGGGTGTTGGTGGTGGTCTGGGATGTGCACCCCTGCAGCGGCATCCAGCATGTGTTTGTGGCCGAGCCGAGGGTGCTGTACGTGTCCCTCCACTGCCACGACCACGGCCTCTTCTTCCCATCCTCTGAGGACCCAAACTACGACGAGTGGGGACGGGACCTGGCCAAGGCTACAACATTAACATTACCCGCAACAAGGTGAGGGCCATATCTCTGCTGACGACACACACACACACACACACACACACACACAAATGAATAAATAAAACGAAAGAAACCGGTCAATAAATACCTAAATCAATAAAACATCACATAAATCAGTGTTCCGAGGACATTTTTTTTCATTGCTCTTCTCTGCACCAATAAAAGTATAGCAGGAATTGACTTTTTGTCGCATGCGTGAAGACATAACTTACTAACTCCCAAATGCACGAGTCTCCCCAATGTGGGTCATTATGTCTCCTCTTCTCAGGGGAAAGGATGGTGGTGAGCAGGACCTTTTTTAGTGTGTGTGCCTGTGTCAACGCTGGATTTTTTTAACACACTCGGTCAGCTTTTAGTCTCCACCAGTGTCGGTATTCTCAACGCTTCCACCTCCCACCACGTCAACTATTCCCAAAGGCCGAAAAAGACTAGCCCATCCGCTTCGATTGGCACGGATTTGGCCTTCACTGGTAGCCTGGTTTCCCATGTGGTACTGATGTGTTGGATATTCCCTCCCAAGGTGCAGGACTTTACATTTTTCTTCATTGAATTGTAGCAGCCACCTTTTGTTCCACTCCTGTAGCTTGGTGAGGTCTTCTGGTAGGAAATCCTCAGTCAAGGGGTTAATTGAGTTTTCATGAGGATTTTTTCATATTCATGGTACAGAAGAAGGGCCACACTACCACCAGGTACAGTACACTACCCCTAGTAATGCCCACAACGCCTATGGAAGCCCTGTTAAATATGTGTACTTGGGTGCCCAAAGGTTTGAGAATACAGGGCCAGTGTAGGTGTGTAGTAGATGCAGACACTTTGTTGCTGTACCTTTGAAGTAGATGATGAAAATATCTTGTTTCTTTCCTCTTGTGCATGATCAGTGTATTTATTTTACCCCTGGTCACCCTCTACTAGTCTAGGGGTCACATTCTTAAACATTTCCGCACCCAAGGTCACCTGTTTGACAAGGCGTTCATGATAGTTGTGGGCATTTCCAGGAGTAGTTTTATGGCCCTGGTGGTGGTTTGACCCTTCCTCTGTACTGTGAACCTAAAAAAAACATGCATCAGAGCCCGACTGGTCTCCTTTTTGGCCTCTGGAAATAGTTGATGTGAAGGGCGGAGGCGTTTGACAGTTCTGACCTAGGTGTGTAGTAGAGGCAGAGACTTTTTCTACCTTTCATGTAGATAACTATGTTCTAGTTTCCTTTCTCTTGTGCATGTTTGATATTTTTTGCACCTGGTCACACTTTACCCTTCCAGATGTTGAGTAATGGTCACAAAATGGTTTGCTTGTAGAACCTTTCCAGTAGGGAGGGAGAGGTCAAAATTTTCTTGTTTTCCCTGTGTTAGAATGTTCAGTCTACTAAATTTTCATAAGTAAAATGGGTCTTTTTACATATGACTGGATTCCTTTGACTCTGTGTCCTCATATTTGATTCCTATTTATTTGTTGAACATTTCACATATTAGCCCGTCTGCTGCGACTGGCATGGATTTGGCTTTCACTGTTAGCCTGGTAACATACACTCCCAGGACTTTCTCTGCCTCTGTGGTGGATAGTGGAGTGTTTCCCATGTGGTATTAGTGTGCTGGATATCCCTTCACTGGTAGCCTGGTAACATACACTCCCAGGACTTTATCTGCCTCTGTGGTGGATAGTGGAGTGTTTCCCATGTGGTATTAGTGTGCTGGATATCCCTTCACTGGTAGCCTGGTAACATACACTCCCAGGACTTTCTCTGCCTCTGTGGTGGATAGTGGAGTGTTTCCCATGTGGTATTGGTGTGCTGGATATCCCTTCACTGGTAGCCTGGTAACATACACTCCCAGGACTTTCTCTGCCTCTGTGGTGGATAGTGGAGTGTTTCCCATGTGGTATTGGTGTGCTGGATATCCCCTCCCAGGGTGCAGGACATTTTTCTTCATTGCATTGTAGCAGACATTTTCGTTCCACTCCTGTAGCTTGGTGAGGTCTGTCTGCTGGCTGGAAATCTGCAGCCAAGGGGTTAACAAGTGTGCTGCACCTTCATGGGACCAAGTTTCCCTTGACCCTTTTTTGGAATTACTTTTACACAGACATTGTTGCAGTTTGAGAATGCTGCTCACTGGTCGCTTGCTTCATGTCCTACTCTCTGACCCTCACCGGACCTGCCTTTGACCTGAGGGCTCTTCATGTCCAAAAATTATGCCTAGATAGATAGAGAGACGGATAGATAGTGTGATAGGTAGGTACTCCCAGTTATCTCCTGACATTTGCTGTATTACCTTTCATGAATTGATAAGTTTATCTGTACTGTGTTCATTGACCTGGTAGTGAAGATGTCAGATGGAGTATTTCAATGCTGCATCTTTTAAGGTTAATCAGATGATGACAACTATGAGCCAGGTGCCCAGAGTTTGTTTTTTCCCAAATAAATGAACAGCTATTTCGAGAGAGGTTGTTTCCCTCAAGAGACAGGAACCATTCAGGAAAAAGGGAGAGAAGGAAGAGGGAGAGGAAAGAAATGCAATGCAGTTTGCTTACTGTGAGACAAACAGAATAAATGGACATAACAACAGCATCACCAAGGTTGTATTAAAGGGAGGTAAATAGATAGAGTCCATCCTTTCTCCCCCCAAAAATACAGACACATTACATGGACCAGGAACAATTTTGGCACAATATTTTACTTATCCATAATTTCCTAGGTGGCCAAAAGAGAGATCAGTTTCAGAAGGAGAGGTGTCTTGATTGTTCTAAATACCTATTCAAACACATGCTAACCAACTTGAAATAGTGCTCCAGCCCTCACTTGGAAAGAAAGGAAGGAAGGAAGGAAAAGGAGGCCTGGAAAGATGGTAGGAAGGAGGAGAAAGAGGAATAATTAAATGGAGAAAGAAGGGAAGAGTCCAAGGAAATTTAAGGAAAGAAGGGATGATAAAAAGGAAACTAGGCTGGCAGGGGGGGGGGGGGAGAGAGAGAGAGAGAGAGAGAGATGTAACAGGTAAACCCTTGATTCATCTCTTTCACCACCCCGTGTCTTTCCTCCCAGCTACAAATCAGAAAATTAACCCTCGAGTGCTAAGTCCTCTGAGTATTTTTCTCCCCACACTGGTGCCGAAGTATTGCATTTTTATTCAGTCACAATTACCTGACACTTTTTTCCTGTTATGATTCCCAGTGATCAATGTCTAGATCCACACAGCCCTGTCCAGCACATGAAGGTTCACCCTGCTATCCAAGCTCCCAATGCAAGAATCAGTTATGGTCCTCAGCTCTGGTATTTCATCGTCCAGTGTCCTTCCTCCCAGCCACAGTTCAGGAGGAAGAAGTTGTGTTTACTAAAGCCACAGTGTTTTTCTTGTGTTGTTTCAGAGTGGCATGGGTGACGCAGAGGCTCTCACTCAGGTGGTGCTGCCCTACCAGTTCAACCCACAGCTGGTCCTGGTCACTGCCAGCCTTGATGTTGGTGCGGGGACCCACTTGGAGGTTGGTGGATGGTGTCACTATCTGTATGATTACCTGCAGCTGCCTCTTTCTCTTTTTCTGTCACTATCTGTTCAGTTCAGTTCAGTTCTCTCTCCATAATTATATTTTCAGTTCATGGTCGGGAGTTTTGGCTTCATAGTCCAGTAAATGAATGGCGGAGGTTGGACAAAATTGCTTTATTTTGTTTCTCAACTGATTTTGGCAGGAAATTAGGTCTACTTGTCAGGAAAAAAAATCTACCCTAATCTGCTCACTGCTAGTACCCCAAATTTTCCCTAATCCAAGATGGCCGCCATCGTGGGTACCAAATTCCAAAAAATAGCATATCTTTCAATCTAATAGTGCTGTAAATGCAAACAAAGTAACTAATCCTATGTTTTTTAGGTCAAGGAGTTCATTTATTATGGTATTTTTTGTCTGTATGTGACCTATTTTCAGATAATCGCATGCGTACTCAAAATTGTTCGATAAAATGGTCATATTATTCTACTTTATTCTGTCTTATTTGTAATTCACAGCATGTCTTTACTGTTATGACATTTTTCTAGATTGTAAATGGCTTTCTCTTCATTTTTACAGGTAGCATGTGCATGGAATAACAGCAAATTTGTGGTGGAGGGTAGATGAACTGAACTGAAGAATAAACAGAGATGGCATGTGTTATCTGTAGAGAAACTATTAACCTAGACAAGCCGAATGATTATGCCAAATTGACAAAGAAAGGGTGTACTAGCATTAACAAAGCGAACAAAGAAAGAAACTTAGATGTACCAGATTTGTTTTTTGACGAAAATCATGATATCCTTGTTCACAAAGTATGTAGAAGTAGGCACACAAATCCAAAAACCATCAAATCTGCTAAAAAGCGTGATTCATCTGAAGAGATAAAACCAAACCTGAGATCAGCTGAGGAAAATGTTTTTTATTTCAAAACTCACTGCCTCTTCTGTGGACTGTTTGTAGAAACGTGTCTAGCACAGAAAAATTCTACCAAAGCTAGTTACAGATACAGCCATGTTATGACACTAGGGTTTCAAGAGAACATTCTAAGTCACTGTGACATGAGGGAGGATGAATGGGCCTTGAAGGTCCAGTCTCGTCTCTTAGTGGTAAATGATCTACCAGCTGAGGAGGCCCTATACCACCACACATGCAAGGATCTGTTCATGAAGGGAAAGGCTCCTCCAGAATTTGCATCTAAGGAGTGCACTTCTTCCACCAAGAGAAGAAAAGTTGGTCGACCTAGAAGCACATCTAAAGTAGGTGCTATTCAATATGCAATAGACTTTTTGGAAAAGAACGATGACGAAACCATTACATTACAAGACTTGCACCAAGTTATGCTTAAAGAGAGTGGCATGAACGAAGAGGAAGTCTACACCCCCAAGCAACTGAAACGAGAGCTGGAGAACTACTATGGAGCAAGGGTGTCAATTACTACCATCAGACAATGCCCTAATGTCGTCACCCTAACGTCCAATATTAAATCCATCATTCAAGAAGCCCATGACACATCAAGTGAAATGAAAGAACTCTGTGATATGGACAGACTTATTGAAACAGTTGGGAAATTCATAAGAACAGAGATAAAGTCAATGGAACATCATAAAGGGGAGTATCCAACAACACAGGATATGCGCTCTGTTGAATCAAATGTTGCATACCTGCCTAATTCATTGCAACTTCTCCTAGGCAGCATTATCAAGAGCAGAAATGCAAAGTTGCATATCGCCTCAATAGGTCAGTCTATCATGCAGTCTACTTGTCCACGCTCATTTCTCCCACCCCTACAAGTTGGTCTCAGTGTGGCACTGGAACACAAGTATGGTCACCGTGATCTGGTCGACATGATCAATAAACTTGGCTACTGCTCCTCGTACACAGAAGCAAACAAGTACAGAAGCAATGCTGCCGTAGTACAAGGTGATAATCTCCCAGAACAAGTGGCCCATTCCTTCCTCCAATACCAAGCAGACAATGTTGACCATGCATCCAGAACCTTAGATGGCCACGGGTCAATCCATGTAATGGGCCAAATGGCAACACTCACCCCAGCTATCCAAAGTACCAGGAGAATCCCACGACTCAAGGTGGACATGGAGGTCATCAAGCAATTAGCAAAAGTAAATCTGGTGGAACAAAGAGATCCAAAGGCAGTTCTTTCCAAAATTATGTATACCAATATTGAAATGTTCCAGCGAGACATACAGAATGACAACCTTGATGTGATGTGGACAGTGGCCTTCCACCTTCTAAAACCAAAACCAATGTGGTCAGGGTACATGCAGATGCTGCATTGCAACATCCCACATCCTGGAAAAAGCTCTGACATATTTTTACCCATGATTGATCTCACGCCATCTGACCCTACCTGTGTGCGCTCCACTTTGGAATATGTTGTGGACCATGCTAGCAAGTACAACACAACTCCGGTCATCACCTTCGACCAGCAGTTGTGGTGGATTGCCTTCATGATCATCGAAGCTCAGCCTAGAGAGTCCACTGCAACAGATTGTCCTCATCCTGGGTGGATTCCATACACAGATGAGCTTCCTGGGCTGTATTGGTGGTCTAATGGCTGGTTCTGGATTGAAGGAGGTGATGTCCCAAGTGTATGCTGAAGGTAGTGTTGAGCACATGCTATCTGGGAAAGCCATGGCACGTGCCGTCAGGGCTCATCTGCTGGTGGACGCGGCTCTGAACACCATGGCTACAGCACAGATGCTCGGTGTCCCTGTACCCTGTGTCTTCAGCAACGAGGACTCAAGTCACCTTGGTGATCAGATGGAAGGTAGGTATTTAAGTTGTGCTCTGTTTGTGCTGTGTTGAATCAGTTGAACCAGACTTGGGTGTACAAAACTTAGTGCATGATGATGTAATGTACAGACATGATAGATTAGCATAAAGATGAGGAGTGTGCGATATGTCTCTTAAAACTTTTAATGTCTTAAATATGCATGTATGGATGCATTTATTCTCATAAATGGTGATGGCAACGCACATTAATATGGTGGTTGTTTTATCTTTCAGGTCCTCAGAGTGGTGCAGAAGTTCTGACAACAGTCGAACATCTTGTCTTCAGCAAGGAGGACTCAAGTCACCCTGATGATCAGATGGAAGGTAGGTATTTAAGTTGTGCTCTGTTTATGCTGTGTTGAATCAGTTTAATCAGACTTGGGTGTACAAGACTTAGTGCATGATGATGTAATGTACAGGCATGATAGATTAGCATAAAGATGAGAGTGTGCGATATGTCTCTTAAAACTTTTAATGTCTTAAATATGTATGTATGGATGCATTTATTCTCATAAATGGTGATGGCAATGCACATTAATATGGTGGTTGTTTTATCTTTCAGGTCCTCAGAGTGGTGCAGAAGTTCTAACAGCAGTCGAACATCTTGTCAAACAAGTTTCAGAAGACACCTTGACACTGGACGAAGCTCTCTCATCTGAATGTATATCACAACTTAAAGCAGCTTCTGTAGAATGGCGTGAATCTCTGAGTGGACACCGCACAGCCAAGCTCTGGCTTATGTACTTGAGTCTTGTTGCAATTCTCCGTACATTCATCAGGGCTGGTCGCACAGGAAACTGGACGCTCTATCTACAAGCTCTGAAGGAGATGTTGCCCTTTCTGGCTGCTTCAGGACATCATAACTACACAAAGTCCCTTGTCCTATATTTAAACAAGATGGTGAAGCTTCAGGATACTCATCCACATGTATACAGCAAGTTTGTTGATGGCCTCTTTGTCCTGAGAAGAAGTGAGAACTACTGGGCAGGTATATACAGTGACCTGTATATTGAACAAGTTCTCATGAAGAACATTAAAGCAGTTGGCGGTCTGACACGAGGTAGGGGTTTTGAACAGTCGACAAGCCTGATATGGGTACTATCCACCCCAGCATGTGGAGAAGTCAACAGGGCCATGACAGAAGTGACCGGCCTTCAAGACATTAAGGAAGAAGAGGTCCACAAAGACAGGTCAGCTGCTAGGATGACCAGAGATGCCAAGGATTTGCAGACCATTCTGAACTACTTCTCTGAACGAAAACCTTTCTCCCAGGATTCGACGGTATTGCGTAGTCTATCATCTGGAGTTATTGCTAACAAGTCTGTGAATGTAGAAGAAGCAGAGTCAGTTGGTCATGCCCTACTGAAATCTATGCAGGGCAAATCTGTAGCAGAACACAAATTCTGCAAGAAAGATCAGGCCACCACACTTGCTGCCTCAACTTACATTGCTGTTGAAGGAGAATGCCTGGATATCGACCCAAAACAGTTGTTCCAGCGCCTTCTTGTGGCAGGAACAGGAACTGTTGACACAGAAAGCTTGTTCACATATGAGTTGTCAGCTTACCCTACAGCTCTGTTTGACCACAATCTCTTGATGCGTCTGCCAGACAAGGCCAGTCTCCAGTCAGGCCTGGTAGATAAGGTACCATCCTGTTTAGTAAATCAATGTCCAGATGATGTAGTATATGTTCTTGATGGTGGTGCACTCTTGCAACGGCTGCCATGGCCCAACCAGACAACATATGCCAATCTGTCCAGTCTGTATGTGCAGTATATACTTCGCCACTACGGGCATGCTGTTGTCATATTTGATGGGTATGGAAGTGGTCCCTCTACCAAGGATGAAACACATCAGAGACGTTCCAGCGCAAAGACCATCGGAGCAGAAATTGACTTCAAGCCAGAAATGCAGCTGACCATGAAGAAGAAGGCATTTCTTGCAAACCCCAGGAACAAACAGAAGTTTCTGTACTTCATTGGCAGTGAGCTGGAGAAAGCTGGAGTTGACCTTCACCACAGTGCTGATGATGCCGACTATGACATTGTGTCAACAGCATGTACCATAGCTAAGAGGACATCAGTGGCTGTTGTTGGGGATGACACTGACCTGCTAGTCCTGCTGCTGCACCATCTCAGTCCCAGACATCATGTCGTCTTCCTACAGACAACCAGCAAGGTCATCAACATCCGGATCCTACAAGACCACCTACCCTCTAGCCTTACTGCATCGTTGCTCTTCCTACATGCCATCACAGGGTGTGATACGACATCGAGGCCATACAGCATTGGAAAAGTCAAAGCAATGACCAAATGCCATCTGCTCAAGGACCATGCTCGTGTATTTATGAAACCAAATCAAAGCCATGATGAAATCAACAAGCATGGCCAGGCCTCTCTAGAAATCCTGTACAGCTGCAAGCCTGGAAATAGCCTTGACTTTGAAAGAGCAGCCATGTTCAGTAGGAAGGTGGCGTCTAGGTCAGTCTATCTGCCTCCTGAATCTCTACCACCCACTTGTGATGCAGCCAGGTATCATAGTTACCGAGTGTACCACCAGGTACAGACCTGGTTAGGCAATATCCTTGATCCAACCAAATGGGGATGGTTGCTCCACAAAGGCCAGAATATGAAGCTCAAGCCAGTGAGTATGCGAAGAGATGCAGCTCCAGCATCCTTACTGAAACTGGTCAAATGCAACTGCCATGGCAGGTGCGACAAAAACACCTGTTCCTGTCGCAAGAATGGACTGTCGTGCACACTGGCTTGTGGTTACTGCAAGGGAATCACATGCACCAATGCTGGAGTGAACAGTGAAGAGTTTCTAGATGATTAGACTGTCTGGGTGTTAAGGCTTGGAAATTTGGTGTTAATAAGTTCAAGTAGACTAAACTATACGGTACATTCAAGATGAATAAATTATACTGTAGGTACTTGACCTTATCTTACTTGATTTAATTACATGATACAATGAGGGATTCTTGTCAGAGTCAAGGTTTGAACACATCTCAGTCATATTAAACATGTTATAAATGAGTTCTCTGACCCCAAAATGATAGGATTTGACACTTTGTTTGCATTTACAGCCCTATTAGTTTGAAAGATATGCTATTTTTTGGCATTCGGTACCCACGATGGCGGCCATCTTGGATTAGGAAAATTTGGGGTACTAGCAGTGAGCAGATTAGGGTAGATTTTTTTTCCTGACTAGTAGACCTAATTTCCTGCCAAAATCAGTTGAGAAACAAAATAAAGCAATTTTGTCCAACCTAAGTGGATTTTTTTGCTTTAATTACCGGACTATCATAACAGCACTCCCTGGTGCACTCCTTCACTGTTTGGGTTTCTTGTTTTCCTCTCTTTATTCCTTTAGTGTTCTTTCTTATCCAAAATTTCTGTATTGTTCTTTTTGCTTTTTTTATTTATTTATTTTTATCTGCCTTAATAATTCATCTTCAGGGGCTGCCATGTGTATGCAATGAAGCATTTTGTAGTCTCCTTATATTGTATCCTGATGTATTGTCATCTCAGACCATTGCATTCCATAGTGAAGAACTCCCTTCCTCTTCCTCACCCCCATTCCTCCCTTCATGCATCTCATACCTAAAGTAACACACCCTAACCATTGCATTCCATATTAAAGAACTCCCTTCCTCTTCATCACCCCCATTCCTCCCTTCATGCATCTCATACCCAAAATAACACAGCATTCCATAGTCAAGGACTCCCTTTAACTTCCTCCTCCCTTATTCCTCCATTCATGCATCTCATACCTAAAGTAACAGCCTCACACACACTCCCAGGTTACCGCGCGAGTCCTGGTTGCTGTGGACATATGATGGCCCTTCTGTCTGGCCTGGCCAAGGACCGCATAGTTCTGGCACTGGAGGGCGGCTTCAACCTCACCACCATCAGCTGCTGTATGACGCTGTGTGCCAAGGCCTTGCTGGGGGATCTGCTGCCCCCCCTTGAGCCCCAGCTGGTGCCCAACAAGTGCCGTGCAGACCACCAATGGCATCATCCGTACCCACAGCCGCTACTGGCTGGCGCTCTGCTTCAAGGTGAGTGTGAGGGTCTTTAATCCGACCACTGCAATTGGCACGGATTTGGCCTTCACTGGTAGCCTGGTAACATACAGTCCCAGGTCTTTCTCTGCCTCTGTGGTGATAGTGGAGTGTTTCCCATGTGGTATTGGTGTGCTGGATATCCCCTCCCAAGGTGCAGGACTTTACATTTTTCTTCAGTGAATTGTAGCAGACACTTTTTGTTCCATTGCTGTAGCTTGGTGAGGTCTTCTTGTAGGAAATCCAGTCAAGGGGTTAAGGGGCAGGACTGGTGAACGTTACCCCTCATGTCCTGCTGGTGTGTTCTGTGCCTAGTAGTGTTGTCAGTACATAATATAGAAAGCTGCCTCATTTCCAGAACTATATATTGGACATGTATTAGTTAGATTTCTCAAAACATTTCTTCAGTTCTCAGTGGCAATATATATTGTTGTCGTCAGACAGTAAGAAGCGAAACACATTATCCTCTCTATGTTTTGCAGTCTTTTCTTGTAGTTTGAGTCCTTGTGGTGCCTGACCCTGGGCAAGGTTACTTTTTTTACTGCCCCTCACATTTTTTTTTTTTTTTACGTCGCTGCCTATTGCGCTGTTTGGCATCTTCCCGGTGGGGCCTGATGGTCGGCCCAAGGCTTCTTCCCGGTGGGGTCTGATGGTCGGCCCAGCCCGTTCTGGCGCAGGCGAGTGTTTATAGTGGCGCCTCCTTGCCTCCCTGGAGCAGAGTCAGGGAGAGGTTGTCTACATCTAGCATCAGTATAAGACTTGGTGATTAGTAGGAGATAATAGAAGGAATAGAAGGTTTATTTTGATTTATATTAGTTTTTTTTTCATAATATCTTTTCTTCCTTCTCCTCCTCCTCCTCCTTTCTCTCTCTTCCTTTCTTCCTTCATTACATTCTTCACCCTCCTCCTCCTCCTCCTCCTCCAAATCTCTCCTTATGTTAGAATCGCTTCTCTTTCCTTCCCTCCCTCCTCTCCTCCTTCTCCCTCTCCCTCTTCCATTCCCTTCTTTATCCACCTTCTCCCTCCTCTTTCTCTCCACCACTCTTTACTTCTCTCTCTCTTCTCTCTCCTCCCTCACTCTATCTCCCTTGGTCCACTCTGTTCTCTCTCTCTCCTTCCCTCTTCTTCCTCCTCCTCTTCTAGATTTGAATAGTAATATGTTTTAATGTATTGCAGAAAGAAGAAGCAGAAGAAGAAGAAAAGAAGAGAAGGAAGAGAAGGAGAGGGTATATGTGTGTGTGTGTGTTATATGGACAGAATTTAAACTGATTTCTTTCAACATATATTTTATTATTATTATTGAAAGACAAACTTCTCTTCTTCACTTCCTCCTTCTTCTTCTCTTTCATCTTCTTCTTCTTCATCTTTTGTTGGGGTTCTGATAGGAAGAGAAATAATAAAAATAATAAGGACCCATATATGTGTCTGTGGAGGCATGTGTCTGTGGGGGTTGTCAACATAATGTGGGGAGCATCCTGTGGATCCTGAGAGAGAGAGAGAGAGAGAGAGAGAGAGAGAGAGAGAGAGAGAGAGAGAGAGAGAGAGAGAGAGAGAGAGAGAGAGAGAGAGAGAGAGAGAGAGAGAGAGAGAGAGAGAGAGAACAGCCTTCTGTCTCTTTCTCTTCCTTCTCCTTATTCTTTCTCTCTTTCTACTACTACTACTACTACTACATTTCCTCAGTAGTTAGTCAGTCAGTCAGTGTGTGTGTGTGTATCTCAATCTCAGAAGTGCCTCCATCTGTACCTGCTCTGGCACTCTTGCTCTTCAATTCCTCTTCTTCTATCTCTTTAAATCTTCACTTATATACCCATGCAGTCTTCTCCTCCTCTTCCTTCTTCTCACTTTCCCTGACAGCCCCTCCCTCAAGCCTTCCCTCATACACTCTTCACAAACCCATTCTCATCACGTGTCCAAACCATCTCGGCGCAGCACACTCCACTTCTTTCGCTGCCACACCCACACCAAACCACTCATACACGCTTCATTCTGCCTCGTCCTGACACACCACACACACCTCTTGTATAACACCTTTCCACTGCACGTATTCCCCCTTGCTCTGCTGCGTGCCATGTACAGAACTTGGCTAAAGCTTTTCCCCTCTTGGCCTCCGTGCTCACACTTCTTCCCTTCATAACTCTGCCCTTCGCTGCTCTCTTCCTGACCTCACCTCCCTGTGGATCTGGCCGCCCTAAACTCATCTGTATTCCTGCACTATTCACTTCTGCTTTCCCTCCCACGTTCCCATTCATTACAGTTTATCTATTTCCTCATTCCCTCTCACTAGCACTCCATCTCTTGCTACAACTGTCACTTTTCTCCCCTATTTATCTCCCATTTATCCTGGTGTGTGTGTGTGTGCGTGTGTGTGTGTGTGTGTGTGTGTGTGTTCCTCCTGTAATAATAAAATAATGTAGGAATGCTCAATAAAAATAAATTACAAATATATATTACTATTATTATTACCATTGTTATTATCAATAGACCCAAGAACAAGGAAAAGGGATTGAGAGAAGGGAAAGGAAGGAAGAGGAGGAGGGAGGGAGGCAAGGGAAAGGGAGGGGGAGAAGAGAAGAAAGGAAGGATGGAGAAGGAAGAATATTGTGAGAGGAAGGAAGAGAAGAAGAAAGAAGGAAGGGAAGAGAAGAAGAGAAAGAAAGGAAGGGAAGAAGATATGAGAAAGGAGGAGAGATGGAGGAGGAGGAGGAGGTCATAATCTATCTTCCTCTGCACCGTGAACCTAAAAGAGCACTCCTTTTGACCCGACTGACCTCCTTTTTGGCGTTTGGGAACAGCTGATGTGAAGGGCAAATGCTTCCGACCTTAGGAGGGAGGTGAAAGGGAGGAGAAGAACTGGAGAGGAGGAGATAAAATGGAGAAGTGGAGGAGAAAGGGGAAGACCAGCGGCAAGAAGACATGAAATAATGACAAGAAATATTAAGGAAAGAGGAAAACAAAAGTAAAGAAAAATAACAGGTTAGGGAAAGAAAACAAGGAAAGTAACAAATAAAAAAGTTAAGGAAAGAAAACAGAAATAAAACAAGAATATTAAGTAAAGGAAATAAAGAAAAAGACACTGGCCGAATCACTCCCCCAGCCGCCCCTGAGGTCTTAACACACACACACACACACAGTAATTCCCTAAACAGACCCCACATTTACAGGGCCAATGCGACATGTTTTCAGCCGCAAAACAGCCCCTTCCAAGCCCTCTAGTGTGCCCAGACCTTCCTGTAGAGGCCAGGGCAGCTCAACAGACTCTAGCCCCAGCCCAGAGACGGGTTTTAATAACACTAACAGATGTATTTTGACAACGGTGACAGTCACCAAGAACATGTTGAGTGGACAGGAGGAGGAGAGAGGAGGGAAGGAAGGGAGAAGAGGAGGAGCAGAGAAAGAAAGAATGAAAGAGGAGGAGAAGGAAGAAATGATGATGAAAAATGGAAGAAAGAAAATAAAAGGAGAAAAAATGAATAAAAAAGAAATTATGTGCTATTTTTTACCTTTGTTCCTAAGTCTTCTTCCTCTTCTTTTTCTTCTTCTTCTTCATCTCATTCCATGGAAGAAGTTAAGTTGAATTAGTATTCGTATACTAAAAATAAGAAAACTGTGTCCCTGCCTCCCTGATACGTTCCCTGCCTTCTAGCACTATAGTTCTGCCGCCTCGTCCTGCCTCCCTGTTATATGTTTAAGGCCGAGATTTTTTTCTCTTTTCTACTACACCCGGTCCCACACGTCCTCTGCGTGTATTGAAACACACGAGACATTAATCAAGACAAGGAGAGGGTTTTGTTGGCTGCCAGATTGAACCCTGTGACCAGCGTGACGGGAGAGCCACTGCCTTACCAGTCGGCCAAAGAGGTACCCTGCTGGCTGAGTGGGTTATGGGAGGCTTGCCCGTCAGGCCTAGTCGCTGCACTACATATGCATTAAAACAACTCTGAAAACAATTACAATTATGAAGAAAAGAATGGAATTGACGACATTCCCTCATCACATCTTAATTCTCCCTTTCAATACTTCCCTCATGTATTCCCTCCTCTCCACACTGTAACAGGCAAGTGACAAGGGCCAGGAGGAGGAGGAATTAGTGATAAGGAAGGCATGCCTGACACCATAAAACCTCAAAACTGCCAACTCTCTGAATAAGCTGAAAATTAAAATACTGGAGCCTACATTATTCCCTCACCTCCTCTCCATCTCCTGGTTCCTTCCGTCCAGGAGAGAGCAGCGGAGTTCCTTGAGCAGGCCCTTCCACTTGTAAACCTGGGACTTCTTGGACGTGAGGCATCTTGGACAGCTTTGTGGTGAGGTGCTCAGGCTGGGGAGGAGGAGAAATGTGTAGGGAATGTGTTGGGGGAGGGAGGGGAGAGGGGAAGGGAGGAGGGTAAGGAGGAGAGAAGAGAAGTTAGCAAGATTTTACTGTATATTAACCAGACATGGGGCGATTACTTATGTTATGTAATCGATTACGATTATGATTACTTCATATTTTAACGATTACGATTACAATTACAATAAAATTAGGTGTAATAAAGTACTATTACGATTACATGATGTATTAATCGTGACTACAATCATGATCACAGGAAGGACTGAAAGGTGAACTTGCAAATTTTTAGACCCTTCTTTTCTTGTATTAAATCAACTCTTTTATCACTCATTAATCACTCCATAAATGATTTCACTGTCTCGTATCCCTGGTAGCGTGATCCGGCTTAAGTTGTTATTGGAGACTGGAGTTCGGGGATAAACAAGGGAAAAAGTAAATATACATTTATTTAAAATTAAATGAAAGTAATTGCCTTACGCAATATTCTATGCCCAGACGATCATAACACTGGCATATTCAGCAATGGATGCAACATATGACAAACGACATGTCTTAAACATAATACTACAATATGTGCTCAGTTGTTGCCAATAATAATAACACTCGTCGTTCCACAAGCAGTGGTTTGTATCTCTCTGCTTACATCACAATCATTATGTACTCGCTTCACAAAATCCTAATAACACATTCCTATAGTATAATCTACTACAAGTCATGGAAACACCCAATTTTACCACACCCAGTGGTTTTACCTTTGCTTTACATCGCAAACAAATAATCACAATCCTGTCCCACTCACAATCCTACTGCCCCTCGCCTCCGTTATCATCTCCAGGACACTACAGTCGGTTTCCCTTAGATTCTCGAATTTCTACTCACGATTAAGATCACAACAGCCATCCTCGGCTGAGTGAGTAGCAGGTCTGCTTGAGGCGAGAACCAAGCTCGGTCTACCCATACCACTGATTTCTAGGCCACATTTTTCTTTGCTTTAGGCGGACTTACATCCTTGACACGCCCTTAATTTTCTACATAATCAATGGCCAATACTTCCTGTCACACCCATCTGCTCGCTCATTATGTTGTATTGTTTTACTTCTCCTGCTATTCGTGAGTCAGTCTTAAGACACTCCCTCAGTGATATTTCTGTTAAATTATTGGCTCATAACATGTCGCCATGACTGACGTCACGGGTCAGAGTCTTTTTCAATGGTTGTTCACACTTTCTGACCACGCCCACTGGGCATCTGTTTTCTGTACCTGAGTCTGGGTATCTGTTTTCCTTTACTCTCGTTGTTTCCCCTCTTTGGTACTTGAGATGCTTACACTGTTATATATGTCACTTTTTTTGTTAGTGTTTGTCCTGTCAGATGTCTACACAGTTGTATACCTGCCTTTCCTCTCTGGGTATCTGTTTTCCTTTACCCTCGTTGTTTCCCCTCTTTTGTACTTGAGATGTTTACACTTATATATATGTCACCCTTTTTGTTAGTGTTTGTCCTGTCAGGTGTTTACACAGTTGTATATCTCACTCCTCTGTTTCCTCGTCTTCTGGGTCCTGACATACTTCCCCTTCCGGAAGATCTCGCCCCTGAGATCTCACAGGTGTTGGTGGAGAAGATACGCTTTGCAATGTCTGCAGTTGGTTCGAGTCTGGAATTAGGCGTCGTCGTGCGTAGCGTAGGACATAGGAATACCCCACGGCAGACGTCACCAGCAGAAGAACCAGGATCACGACAATGGCGAAGACAATCCACCAATGGATTGCGGGTTGAAAGGGCTGATCCGGCTCGACCACATAATTTAGGGGCTGCAAGCCAGCTGTTAGCTCCTGTAGGGGGATGGACTCAGCACTGCGAAGAGAACCTTGCCGAAGCATCAATATCCCATTATCCGTCAGGCTGACAGTATGTCTGTTTACAGGATGGGTAGGGCATGTGAGTGTCAGAGTGATGGGGGAGGCAAGTGAACAGGTCCAGTAGCCAGGACCTTTGAATAGCATAGGGTGAAATGTTTTCAAGACTATTGTGTGGCAGAGGTTGATCACTGACTCATGTTTCAAGAAAGCAGCCGATTTACAAGAGGCTGCGTTACTAGCCTCATGGACGGGGCCTGTGGGAGGACAAACTAACATATGGTTATTCTTGTTACTGTGTTTTATACTTGAAAGCAGAAAATATATTTTCCTATTCTCACTGAAGGCAATACATCTTGAATCAACACTATACATAAGAAAGTAAGTGCTATTCTGCACAGAACATGGAAGGGAGTCGATTCGAAAGACATCAAAGGTGTCAATCGGATCTCCTCGCAAAGGTTTAGTGAAATAGAAATTACGAGAATCGTGCAAAGCCGTTGTCCTGGAGGACAGTTATTACATCCCTATATAGAGCTAAAAAATCAAGAACTGCAAGGCACAAAAGACCTGGAGGCCGAGCCTAGGCTTCCTTTAATGTACTGAACAACTGTTTGTTTCACATAATGGTTGGAGTTATGTATGTTTGCAGGGGAGCCTGCAGACTCAAATATAAATCTTGTATACCTGGACTTATGTGTCTCAATGCTAAGTCAAAATATAACAATTCTTGTAGGAGCTTTTTTCTCTTCCTAATGCCATAGTCTATAGTAAAATGGCGCACAACTTGGTTCAATACATCTACAGCTGAATATAGCCTATTAAAGGCAGATTGCATGGCATGCATATTACTTAATGATGTTGAGTTTTCCATAATAAACATTTAACTATATAAAATCTTTCTCAGTTAATGACTCTAGTCCTCTATTTTTTCATGAATAGCATCAACTTGAGCCTGGGTCGCGGTACCAAATAGGTTATTAGACAAGGATCCTCAAAAAAATTATTTCCCGTTTTTTTTTTTTCTATAATTCATAGAAGCATGCAGCTTGTTTTGAATAGTAGTCATCACATAGCCTAAAATTTTTCGTAGATGATGCAACAATGAACTGAATTCATTTTCAAAATTGAAGAGTGTGTATGTTATTGCTTTTACAGCTGGATACTCAGGTGACATTTGAATAACATTTCAAGTAACGAAGCAGTTAAAATCCGTGCTTTATATAATGCAGCTAAAACATTTTCTGTGAGGCTAAACGGTACTATAGTCTCTATCTGTGAGGACTATAATATAGATAGTATGTTGGTGTGAAACTTTGGCCAGCACGTGTTGGGGACTCCTGTTGTGTCATTGAGTCGTACACCGAAAGAGTCAAATCAATCTGTGGTTTATTTCGTCATATTTCCGCTCAATTATTGCATTTTCATCCTTATGCATTATTCCTGTTCTATATCGTATTAGTTTTGACATTACATTAGGCAACTCTTGTACCGTCGAAGAGCGAAGGCTTTATCTATGCCGAGGTGGCTCTGAAAGTTTGGGAGTAACCTGAGAAGGTAGGGCCTGTGCATCAGCTGTTTATTGCTGGTGTAGAACGAACATTATTTAATGTGTCATGAGTAGCAGTCACCTCTCCGCTACGAGTCATTATTTTCGGTAGAAGTTTTCTCAGCGATTTCAGGGTTGAGCAATGCAAAGAATAGATCAGTGTCTGTCTCTGGATTTAAAGGGTATGCTCGCCTAATCGTTGGACATTGCTGCACGTCGATGCAATCTTCATGAAGGACTTTTACTCTATCTGTGGGGACCGTTGAAACCTTACTAGTCCTGAGGTTTATAATTTTTACCATTATATCACTGATCTTCTCTATTACCCTGTAGGGTCCATCAAAAATAGGTTGCAACTTTTTCTTTTCTTTTCTTTTTGGTGTATGTTTGAGGAACACTGTCGCCAACGTTGATAGTTTTGATTTTTGTAACTTGGTAATACTTTTCCATTTCTTCTCTACTTTCTTTATTGTAAACCTGGCATCTATCATAAACTTTCCTTGCAATTGCAGCCATTTCCTTTTCATAGGAGTCAATATCATAAACTTTCCTTGCAATTGCAGCCATTTCCTTTTCATAGGAGTCAATATCATAAACTTTCCTTGCAATTGCAGCCATTTCCTTTTCATAGGAGTCAATATCATAAACTTTCCTTGCAATTGCAGCCATTTCCTATTTATAGGAGTCAATATCATAAACTTTCCTTGCAATTACAACCATTTCCTCTTTATAGGAGTAAATATCATAAACTTTCCTTGCAATTACAACCATTTCCTCTTTATAGGAGTAAATATCATACCAGGGCTGCTGAAATTTTTTCTAACATAGTGTAGGGTACAGGAGGATCTCTAGAAATCCTCTCTCTGTCTCTCTCGATAAAATAGGGACTCCTTTATGGTGCGATAATACGCAGCATTATAGGCCAAGATGTCTATAAGTAGCATTATATCTCAAACGGACACATTTCCTAGAACATTCTCCTCAAAATGGTAACAACAGTATAATTTGCGCGCTTTATTATTCCATTCCCATTTGTACGGTAAGCCGTTATTCGCGTGTCGCACAGGTAGCTTCTAATTTATCTCCTGCATCACGGAATTAACGAGCTCTGAACCTTGACCTGTAACAACTGTCTGAGGAACACCGTGTACACAAACAACATCCACGTACAACGCCCTTGCCATTTCGCGGGCTTCCTTACTCCGTAAGGGTACTATAATCAAATACCTTTTAAAAACATCAACTATGGGCATTACGTACCGAACCCCATTGTCCGATACACCCATGGGACCCACAAGGTCCATGTGTATTCTTCCAAAAGGAGCGGTGACGTCTGGATATTGCCGCCAAGGAGCAGGGTGCAAGTTCCCAACTCACTTTTAAAACGATTACCATGACGCACTTCCTTACATAATTTTCTACATCCCGTTTCATTCCAGGCCAGAAAGCGAACTTTCTACACCGACATAACGTAACTTTGGTTCCTCCGTGCCCTGCAGTGGCGACGAATGAGCCAGAGTTATCGCCTTGGAAATACTTGGGGGGTAGAATCACCACCTTAGTGGCTTCTCCGTACGGACTCACTAAAACACATCATTTATTTCCACCTGTAACTCTGACAGGGGCGGCATCTCACAATATGCCCATCTTCAACACAATATAACATAATTTCCACCTGTACCTCTAACAGGGGCGGCATCTCACATTATGCCTTTTTTCTCTGAGTCTTTGCTCAATTTTCATTCTTGGGGCTTCCTTCTTTTAGCATACTTATATGCCGGCTGCTCATCATGCAGCTCACTAATCTCCTGAATACTCCAGTCAAGTGTGTGGCCAATACACTCACTATTCAGGTCCATACATATCATGTATTTTATTTTCTAATTTTTCGGCGCCTGTTTCTTTTTCTGTACTAGTGCAATACCTTGCCCCTCATTACCCACGTGTTCCACGGTTTTTGTTGTTCCCCATCCACAAACATGATCGCGCGTGTCCTTCTAATTCAATCTCAGTGTCCTGTAAGCCTTCATCCTTGATAAAAAAAATCTGCTACTATATTTTCCTTGCCAGGCAAATGATTGATTGTGAAACCATACTCACTCATGAGAGTCTGCCATCTAGCTATCCTGCCGTTGGGACTAGCTACCTGTAACAACCATACTAAAGGTCTGTGACCCGTGTGGATCTCAACAGGGTAACCCAGTATTAATGGGCGGTTTACGTGTAACCCATAAATTACAGTTAAAGCCTCTCGTTCAACTATACTGTACCGCTGTTCTGCCGTATTCAATTTCTCACAAAAAAAGATACAGGTCTTAGTTTATCATTATTATCCTGTTATTGAAATACTCCACCAGTATTGTAGTAGGATGCGTAGAGTGACTGTACCAAGCATTCTATCCTTAAGGGTTGAGAACGCAATTTTTGTTTCATCCGTCCATATGAGTGGAGTTTTATTTATTTATTTATTTATTTATTTTATTTTATTTATTTATTTATTTATTATTATTATTATTTTTTTTTTTTAGTGTACCTTTCTTCCCTTTGTAAATCTTTAGAAAAGGAGCAACAATTTGTGAATAATTTGCAATAAATTTGCGATAATAATTAGTCAATCCAAGAAATGACTGTAAATCATGAACAGTTTGGGGGGCCAGGACGTTTTGTATGGCCTCCAGCTTGCTAGATTGAGGTCTTATTCCCTCTGAGCGGATGGCATGGCCCAGGTAATCTACTTTGTCCTTAAAAAAGTTACACTTCTCCATCTTAAGAGTCAGTTTGGCTTCCTTTAAGCGATCCAGAATTTGTTCTAAGTTATCTGCGTGATTAGAAAATATATCGCCCAGGATAATTATGTCATCAAGGTACACCTGAACCTTGTTGCTTAATAGTCCTGTAAGGACAGTACTTATTATTTTCTTGAAGCAGGACGGGGCTGTTTTAAGGCCAAAGGGGAGGGAAGTAAATTCCCAATGTCCTGCTGGAGAAGAAAATGCCGTCTTCTCTCTGCTGATTTCATCTTGGGGGATTTGATGGTAACCCTGTTTCAAGTCTAGGCATGAAAAAAAACTTACTATCTCCCAATTGATTGAGTATGGTAATTATATTAGGGAGTGGGTACCGGTCGTCCCGTAGTGTTTTATTAAGTGCCCGGAAGTCCAGACAAAGTCGTAGTACTCCATGTTTTTTTTTTTTTTTTTTTTTTTTTGCACTGGGATAAGTGGGGCATTATAGGGTGATCACGAAGGGCGAATCACACCCTGTTGCTGGAGCGATATAAGTTGTTCATTTACTCTGTCATGATAACTGATAGGAATGTTATATGGACGCCTGTACACTACTTCATCAGTGTTTTGCTTGATGGTGCTTGAAAAAATAGGGCGTTACTGTTAATGGTTCTTGTTCTGTGGAAAACACTGTTATATATTTATCTATTAAGGACTTTAAAACCTAATTCTCTCTCTTCACTTGGGAATTTAGCGTCAACAATTTGATAGAGGCTTTTCTTCCTTACTTCAAGCTCTGCGGGCTTCAAGTCTGTTTTAGCTGTGTCAGCGGTCTGTACACTACATACTTGTGGCAGATCAGCGTATAGCTCATGAGTGACAGGCTTCACAAATCCTAACGTTGTATTATCATCTGTCTTTACACTCACTTTCAATATTCAAATACGGCACAGTGACATAAGATCTTTGATTGTCAGATGAAGGGGTTAACTTAACTATCCCTGAGCACAAGACTCTAGCCTGAGGAGTACTAACACAAGGCTCAAATAAAGCTTCACTTGCCTGTAGTTGCGTCACTAGCGTTATGTAACCTGCAACAGATGCATTCAGTTGCAAAGGTTCAGCTGCTTGGCAACGTACGGCCTTATTTTCAGTGAGACCTTCTTCATTTCCATCTACATTTAGCTAAGATCCTTCACCTCTAGATATAAGACATATTTTTCCTGGCATAATTGTATGGTTTCCCCTTCTATTATCAGCTAAGCTTCGTTCTTTTGTTCCTCATTTAGTTGCAATGTTTTCAAAATAATCTCGTGCTACACGACAAATCAGTACTCAACACAATATGAGTCGGCAAATCTACATCGCGTGTTATCAATAAGTCTTGGAAACTACTTTTTCCTTCCATATTAACTTGTCTTTTACCGTCATTTTCAATATGGTATCTTTGCACAGAGACAATATTCACGGGTTTCGCTTCACAGTTATTTACTGCGAGCCCTAATTCTTTAATAAATTCATCCGTTAAAAACTCACACACGCTCCTGTTTCTAGGAGTGCTGCCACTTTTGCATATGTGTTATCATGAGTAGTGCGATCTGCCTAACAAAGTTACTCTTGAGTTATGTTGATTATAGCCTTCTTTTCATTATTTTTAAGGTCACTCCCTTGTTCGTTATAGCCTTCTTTTCCTTATATTTATGTGAGGCGGTTACTCCCTTGTTCGTTATAGCCTTCATCTTATTATATTAAAGGTTACTCCCTGTTCGTTATAGCCTTCATCTTATTATATTAAAGGTTACTCCCTTGTTCGTTATAGCCTTCATCTTATTATATTAAAGGTTACTCCCTTGTTCGTTATAGCCTTCATCTTATTATATTAAAGGTTACTCCCTGTTTTGTTCTTCGCTCATTTTCCGTTTTTTCCACTGCAAGTGTGCATATTTATTTATTTATTTATTTATTTTCATTTGTTTATTTAATGTTATTTGTAGTAGATAACTGAGGGGGGCACTACCCTGGCCTCCTCTTCCTCTGATTCTCTTACTTCACACATTTATCTTAATACTTCACACTATTGTCCATATGCTTCATTTTTTTTTTTTTTTTATTCTTGACTTTTTATCCATAGCTCACACTTTTCTTAGTATTTCACATTTTTTCTAGATCATACTCTACACTTCCTACCTGGGGGACGCGGGTTAGGCCTTTATAAAGTCACTCTATGGCTGCATGCCCGCCGCGGAACACCACCACCCTGTGAGGCGTAGAGTCCCGTGCTCCCCTCCATCCTGGGGTAACAATCCTAAAACAAACAAACCTGAGAGGCAGGACTCTGCCGCTGCCTGTCACCTGACACCCTCACACTGATGAATGGATCGCGGCGCGGGTGGAGAGAGACTGCCCATCCCTCTCCACTCCGCCCGGGAAGGAACTCATGAACTCTCGGTTGAGTCGCGTGTGCTACCCATTGCACTACAGAACAACAGTGGTTGGCCAGAGTTTCCATTATAATATCGTCAAAGTCCATGTCCTCCGGAAGAACCATTAATTATATAATTAAATCGTCACTATTATTTCCGCCACTTAAAACGAGCAAAGCTTAATGAAAATAAGAGGCGTTTTCTCGTCAGAGTAAATTAAACAAAAGCACTGTAAGCACATGTCCCTATTTATCCCTATACCGCTGCCGCCAGTTTTAGACCCTTCTTTTCTTGTATTAAATCAACTCTTTTATCACTCATTAATCACTCCATAAATGATTTCACTGTCTCGTATCCCTGGTAGCGTGATCCGGCTTAAGTTGTTATTGGAGACTGGAGTTCGGGGATAAACAAGGGAAAAAGTAAATATACATTTATTTAAAATTAAATGAAAGTAATTGCCTTACGCAATATTCTATGCCCAGACGATCATAACGCTGGCATATTCAGCAATGGATGCAACATATGACAAACGACATGTCTTAAACATAATACTACAATATGTGCTCAGTTGTTGCCAATAATAATAACACTCGTCGTTCCACAAGCAGTGGTTTGTATCTCTCTGCTTACATCACAATCATTATGTACTCGCTTCACAAAATCCTAATAACACATTCCTATAGTATAATCTACTACAAGTCATGGAAACACCCAATTTTACCACACCCAGTGGTTTTACCTTTGCTTTACATCGCAAACAAATAATCACAATCCTGTCCCACTCACAATCCTACTTCACATCTCCTACATTATAATCTCCAGGACAATACAGTCGGTTTCCCTTAGATTCTCGAATTTCTACTCACGATTAAGATCACAACAGCCATCCTCGGCTGAGTGAGTAGCAGGTCTGCTTGAGGCGAGAACCAAGCTCGGTCTACCCATACCACTGATTTCTAGGCCACATTTTTCTTTGCTTTAGGCGGACTTACATCCTTGACACGCCCTTAATTTTCTACATAACCAATGGCCAATACTTCCTGTCACACCCATCTGCTCGCTCATTATGTTGTATTGTTTTACTTCTCCTGCTATTCGTGAGTCAGTCTTAAGACACTCCCTCAGTGATATTTCTGTTAAATTATTGGCTCATAACATGTCGCCACGACTGACGTCACGGGTCAGAGTCTTTTTCAATGGTTGTTCACACTTTCTGACCACGCCCACTGGGCATCTGTTTTCTGTACCTGAGTCTGGGTATCTGTTTTCCTTTACTCTCGTTGTTTCCCCTCTTTGGTACTTGAGATGCTTACACTGTTATATATGTCACTTTTTTTGTTAGTGTTTGTCCTGTCAGATGTCTACACAGTTGTATACCTGCCTTTCCTCTCTGGGTATCTGTTTTCCTTTACCCTCGTTGTTTCCCCTCTTTTGTACTTGAGATGTTTACACTTATATATATGTCACCCTTTTTGTTAGTGTTTGTCCTGTCAGGTGTTTACACAGTTGTATATCTCACTCCTCTGTTTCCTCGTTTTCTGGGTCCTGACAAAATTTCACACATGTACCATGCTGAATATTTAATTGGTTGAATTACAACAGATATTTAGAGTACACACTTGCTGTATGAGAAACTATTAACTAAACTTTGATGATGTAATCACAAAAGTAATCGGAATTACAGTTGTACTTTTATAATGTATTCGATTATGATTACGATTACTTAAAAAAATAAGAGGGTAATCAATTACAATTACTTGAAAAACTGTAATCGATTGTAATCGATTACGATTACAGATTACGATTACCCCATGTCTGATATTAACATGATTCATAACACAGCATGACTAAGGAAAATAAGAGGATATATTAATTAACATGATTCATAACGCAGCATGACTAAGGTAAAGAAGAGGATATATTAATTAACATGATTCATAACGCAGCATGACTAAGGTAAAGAGGAAGAAGATATATTAATTAACATGATTCATAACGCAGCATGACTAAGGTAAAGAAGAAGAGGATATATTAATTAACATGATTCATAACACAGCATGACTAAGGTAAAGAAGAAGAGGATATATTAATTAACATGATTCATAACACAGCATGACTAAGGTAAAGCAGAAGAAGATATATTAATTAACATGATTCATAACACAGCATGACTAAGGTAAAGAAGAAGAGGATATATTAATTAACATGATTCATAACACAGCATGACTAAGGTAAAGAAGAAGAGGATATATTAATTAACATGATTCATAACACAGCATGACTAAGGTAAAGAAGAAGAGGATATATTAATTAACATGATTCATAACGCAGCATGACTAAGGTAAAGAGGAAGAGGAAGAAGAACAAGAAGAAGAGGAACAAGACCAGGAGCATTATCCAGGGTCTGTGTAAAGCCTTTCTCTAAGCCCGCCCTGCACGCAGAGTTGTTGGTTGTGGCGCCACACGTCTCAGAGCCGGAGGGCTTCCTGGCCCGCCGCTGCCCCTCCATCTCCGGGGCCAGGCTCTGGAGCTTCTTCTCAGCCTACTGGAGGAATCTGAGGGGAGGAAAAAGGAAATCAATCAAAGTTCTTCCTCACTAAAGATGTCACTTAATATGAACTAAATACTGGCAGCCTCTGTGCTATTTTTTGCCTTCATTAAATTCCTGGAGGGTCTGAGAGGAGGAAAAAGGAGTATGAGTAACAGCCAAGGCACAGCTCTGCCTCACCATAAGATGTCATTTACAGCAACTAAAAACACTGCGGCCAACTTCCTAACTATTTCTGGCCTTTGTTGAATAATTCCTGGAGGGTCTGGGAGGAGGGAGGGGAGTAGGGGCAGAGGGAAAGGAGGAAAGAAGGAACAGGAGAGAAGGAGGAAAGAAGGGAAGGAGTGGCAAAATCACAGCTTTTCCTCACCAATAGATGTCATTTATACCAACTAAAAAGTGCTGGCAGGTTCCTAACTATTTCTTGCCCCTGACATATTTCTGATGCTGGCAGGTTCCTAACTATTTCTTGCCCCTGACATATTTCTGATGCTGGCAGGTTCCTAACTATTTCTTGACCCTGACATATTTCTGATGCTGGCAGGTTCCTACTATTTCTTGCCCTGACATATTTCTGATGCTGGCAGGTTCCTAACTATTTCTTGACCCTGACATATTTCTGATGCTGGCAGGTTCCTACTATTTCTTGACCCTGACATATTTCTGATGCTGGCAGGTTCCTACTATTTCTTGCCCTGACATATTTCTGATGCTGGCAGGTTCCTACTATTTCTTGCCCCTGACATATTTCTGATGCTGGCAGGTTCCTACTATTTCTTGCCCTGACATATTTCTGATGCTGGCAGGTTCCTAACTATTTCTTGCCCTGACATATTTCTGATGCTGGCAGGTTCCTAACTATTTCTTGACCCTGACATATTTCTGATGCTGGCAGGTTCCTAACTATTTCTTGCCCCTGACATATTTCTGATGCTGGCAGGTTCCTACTATTTCTTGACCCTGACATATTTCTGATGCTGGCAGGTTCCTAACTATTTCTTGACCCTGACATATTTCTGATGCTGGCAGGTTCCTAACTATTTCTTGCCCTGACATATTTCTGATGCTGGCAGGTTCCTACTATTTCTTGCCCTGACATATTTCTGATGCTGGCAGGTTCCTAACTATTTCTTGACCCTGACATATTTCTGATGCTGGCAGGTTCCTAACTATTTCTTGCCCTGACATATTTCTGAAGTGTTCTGAGGGGAGGAAAAAGGTGACAGGAGCACTGGAGAAAGTGAAGCTCTTCCTTACTAAAAGATGTTGATTAATAATAACAAAAAAAATATCATTGGCAGCTTCTATGTTATTTTCTGCCTCTGTTAAATTGGTAGGGAGGAGGAAGGTGTGTGTGTGTGTGTGTGTGTGTGTGTGTGTGTGTGTGTGTGTGTGTGTGTGTGTGTACTGGCAAAATCAAAGTTCTTCCTTACTAAAAGGTGTCAGTTAATGCACACAAAAAACCCATTGGCAGCTTCTTAACTTATATTCCTTGCCTCCACAAAGTTCTCTTCCCATTAATTTGTTTTAGGATACTTACACTGACAGAGAAACTAAACATACTGACTATAGCAGGAGCAGTTAAAAGTTTGCCATGCCAGCAGAGGCATGAGCTTGAGCAGAGAGCCTCGGGCACTGCAGGAGGCTGGAGGGAGGCAGCTATTAGCAAGTTCAGAACAGCAGTGACTATGAAATTAAGGCATAGAAGATAGGAATTAAAGAAGAATGAGTGTGATGGCAGTGACCTAGAGAGGACTGAGTGAAGCAAATGGCAGTCAGGACAAAATGAAGAAATAAGGAAGGACAAGTATTTCAGAGTTTACCAGGGAAAGGGATGGAAAAAAGTGATGATTTTGGTTAACTCAGGCATTAGGAAGTTAAATAGCAGAGGAATGAGCTTGAGCAGAAAGCCTCGGGCACTGCAGAAGGCAGGAAGGAAGCAGCTGTTAGCAAGCTTAGAACGGCAGTGACTATGAAATGAAGGCACAGAAGACAGCACAGGAAGGGAAGAATTTGAGTGTGGTGACAGGGACTTAGGAAGATGATTTAGGACAGATTGTAAATGCTTCATGTGGAAGAGTGCAACAGCTGAGTATTGTAAAGGATAGGGAAAAGTTGCGTGAAAGGCTGCGTCAAGTTGGCAGACGATGAAGTTAAGGTCCATATTGTCAAACTCCTCACAGGCTTGCTCCATCTATTTCAAAAGGCTCTCGCAGAGGTTGTTGGGGTTTCCATGGGCGGTTTCCTGAGCCTGGCGGTAGTTTTGCATGGCTTCTGTGCCTTGAAGGAGACAACACCCAAGACAACCCAGTTACTCTTCCCTGTGGGCTTGGGAAATAGGTGCAGTGGGAGCCTGATACATTTAGGAAGACAGGGACACAGAGATACAGACAAACAGAGATGCAGGGTGGTGCTGCTGATAGTTTCACACGGCTTTTGCACCCTGAACAGGAAAACACCACCCAGGAAAACACAGTTAGCCTTATCTGTGGCCTTGGGGAATAGTAACAGTGGGAGCCTGATATGCTTAGGACCATAGGCTGACTTACAGCGCCTCATTTTGGGTGTTGATGACATAGAATCTCTCCTTCTCTTTCTCTCTCTCTCTCTCTCTCACACACACACACACACACACACACACACAAACACACAATTACACTGGAGTGAAAAACAGTATGCACATGGAGGAAGAAGAGGAGGTGAAAAATTGATAATATGAACTCCAAAAATATATCATCCATGTGAAAGTTAATCTAAATTCAGCCTTTAAAAATTGCAACAATTCTGCCATACATCAGTGCACTCATGTTATATCAAGTGTTCTCTTCACAGTGTCCTCATGATATCAGGCTGTGTGGTCGACCGTCCCTTCCTGAGTGGACAATAGCCATGTGGCAGGCTGGGCCAAGGTGCCAGAAGAAGACATTAAGTTTTTGAGAGATGGGATGAGAAGTTTTCAGGTAACAACTTGAGATAAGGACAGAGCAAGGGTGTTTGCTGTAGAGGAGAGGGCACAGCTGCATGTCACCAAAGAATAAACTTGATAGGGGAATGCTTTGCCTGGGATTCTTACACACTACTGACCCTCACACACCAGCTATTTCTTAGGGCAAAGAGAGAGGTAAAATGCATTCTCAGGAGTGGTAATTAGAGTTCATGGCACAGAAGCCTTGTCAAACTGCCACCAGGGTCACAAAACTACCCACGGAAAGGCCCACAACTCCTACAAAAGTCATGTCACGTGTGTGTTTGGGCGCTGGAATCTCTAAATAATGTGGCCCATTGCCTGCTCAGAACAGATGGCATCACTGTAAATACTCACCTGCCCTGCTCCATGACGGGCTCGGGCCGACCACCAGGCCCCTAAAGAAGGCCTACCAACTGTGGGCCAAGATGTAAAAAAAAAAAAAAAATAAATAAATAAATAAATAAATAAATAAATAAATAAATAAAACAAAATAAATAGATAAATTGATAAATTAATAAATAAATTCCAGCAGCACTGACCTGCGGTGGAGTGCCACATGTTGAAGCAGTGGGAGCACGTGGCCCGTCCAGTGGCCCCTAGTGGCCCTGGCCGGGAAGGACGAGCAGGAAGTGATGAATGGCCCTGGCTCCCACACCCTGCAGGGTCTGGCAACAAGTAATGGCCATATTGATAGATACTAAATGAAAGTATTGATATGTTATAAGAAAGAGGACTGGCGGGCACTCCTGAACTTGGTAGCTGCATGCCTCAACCCCTACCGTCCATCATTTTAAACACTGGCTCATCCCTATGCTGCCCTAATCCCTTATGCAGGAGTCAGCCAGCCAGCATCTTCATTCTTTCATCCCTTTGGCTGGTAAACTCTGAAAGAAAAACAGCTTTCCTTCATCTGTATTTCCTCTTGCCAATGACTTGGGTATATCATTAATACATTGTAACGATACTAAATGCACACCACAAACTTACTGCAAGCACATCACTAATGTACTGTGCCCATACTGAATGCATACCACAAACTTACTGTCAGCATATCCTCCTGCACCTAAAACTGTGAGCATCATAGACTTATGCATTGGTGGCACTCGTCTCTGACAGTCCGTAGAGGTTGTAGAGGTTGAAGAGGTTGTAGTGGAGCCCGATGTAGTGCCTTGCTGACATGCAGACCGTGTGGTGAAGAGAGAGTCTCCGACCACTGGCGGCAGGAAGGGCGGACGCTCCAAGTTGTTCTGCTGACAGCTGTGGTGACTCCTGGACCAGAGGTTTGTGGGTTCATTCATCTCCTGAGAGTGAGTGCGTGAGTGGAGTAAGTACATGAGTGAGTGGGGGGAGAGAGAGAGAGAGAAACATTTGAAACATTTATTTATAGCTATTAGTTATACAAAATTATATATGCTATATGCATATATATATGGACAGAGCTTTAAGCTGTACAACTAAAGCTAGCCTGTCTAAAGCATAGCTTTTTAGGCAAGAAATATATAATTTATTTGAAAATTAGTGGCTGTGACAACATTAATAATAATTGTAGTTAAGATGAAATGATTATGATAACTTTACATAATGTTAAAGTAATAGAATCATATATTGAGCATGTGAGATAACACAATAGAATAAACGCATACATACATACATGCATACACACACACAGACCTATATATACTCATACACACACACACACACATGCATACACACAAGCTTACACATATACATATGCGCACACATACACATGCGCACATACACACGCATACACCCATTCATATACATAAGTAAATTGCACATATGTTGCATTAATTCATTAACATAATATTTTAAAGTACATACACATATGCACATTTATAAGGAAAAAGTGAATTAGTTAATAGGTCATTATAATATTAGTTTTTGATCGGCTTTTGAATGTGTTGAGGGAAGGAGCTTCTTGAATTTGTGTGGGGATAGAATTCCAAATTACAGGACCCAAATAAGTAGTTGAATGTTGGAGTTTTGAAAGACGATGAATAGGAAAGATCAGATTGTAGCGGTGACGGGTACTATAATCATGAGATGGGAGGAGGTCACGCATTTCATTCTTATTTTTGTACATGAGTGTAGCTATTTCCAGTTTAGTTATATCATCCAGTTTTAAAATTTTGGTTTCCTTGAAGAGTGGACTAGTGTGTGCTTAATAGTTGCTGTTAGTAATAATTCTTACAATTTTTTGGAGCTGCAATCTTAGGGGGGTTAAATAGGTGGTGTATGTTGTACACCAAATGGGGTTGCAGTAGGTAATTAGTGAATAAATGTGTGCACAGTATATTGACTTTAATACATTTTGAGGCATGAGATCCTTTATTTGATAAAGTAAAGCAATGTGTCTTGATATTTTCAGTGTAAGGTTATGTATGTGATATTTAAATGATAATGAATCATCATAATCTACACCAAGAAATCTCACTCTATCCATTTTAGAAATTATTTCATTATTGATTTTTAAATTAATCAAGTTAGACGCTTTTTTAGTAGTGAACAGCATAAAGCAAGTTTTCTTTGTATTAATTGTAAGTCTGTTACATAGACACCATTGGTATAGTTTTTTGAGTTCATGATTTGCATTTAGTACAAGTTGATCTTGGTTCGGACCTGTTAAGTAGAGTGTCGTGTCATCGGCAAACAATATACTTTTAGCTTTAAAGAAAAGATTTGATATATCATTGATGTATATTAGAAACAAAATTGGGCCTAGAACGCTTCCTTGAGGTACACCAAGTTTTACAGTGGTAGTACTGTAGATGATTTCTCGCCGCTAAATACAGTACATTGATGTCTATGTTAGGTAATCCTTGAACCAAGAGAGTATTGGGCCTCTGATCCCATAGTGGTACATTTTGTTAATAAGAATGTTATGGTGTACTGTATCAAAGGCTTTAGCAAAATCTATAAATATGGATAAGACACGGAGTTTTTTGTCAATTGCAGAAAGTACATCATTAGAAAATACATTTAAGGCTGTAAAAGTGCTGCAGTTCCACCTAAAACCATACTGAGAAGGGTTTAATATATTCTTAGTTTCAAGATAGTCAAGTAAATAAACCTTCATTAAAGTTTCAAATATTTTAGAGAAAATTGTAAGTTGAGATATTGGTCTATAATTTTTAGGGTCATCATCGGGACCAGACTTGTGGATAGGTGTAATTTTTGCAGTCTTCAACAGAGATGGAAAAGTTCCAGTTGTAACAGATCGATTAAAAAGTATAGCCAAAGGGATTGAAATGAAATGAGAGTTTCTTTTAATATAAGAGGGTGATATATCATTAATGCCTGATTTTTTATTGTTTAATGACTTAATTACTGTAGCCAAATCAAAGGTGGTAACAATAGGGCACATCATAGAATTTGGAAAGTTACCTTTAAGATAGTCTTTCGAGTATCTATTGAAGTCTTCCGATATATCTGACTGATCACTTAATACTGAATTATTATACTGCAATGACTTGATATTGTTTGCTTTGTATGTATTACCTTTTAATTCATTGACTGTTTGACAAATCTTTTGGTATTTCTGCAAAAATTTGTAAATATTTGGAAATAATAGTTCATTTTGGCAACCCTAATATTCTGAGTAAGGTAATTTCTATATTGTTTAAAGGTCTCATAAGAAACTGTTCCAAGTTTATACATTTTAAACAAGTTACATTTATGTTTGATAGATTTAAGTATTCTGCCTGTAAGCCAAGCATTATGAAGTCTTTTTGTAGTTACATATTTTGTTTTAATGGGGAAACTTTTATTGTAACATTCATAAACTCTTTCATAGAAAAGATTAAAATTATCATTTGAATTTTCTAGATTTAGTAGTTCCTCCTGGTTTATTTCATGTAGCTCACTGGTAAATAGATTATGATTATTGGTGTTGAAGACAGTGATCAAAGTCCCTCTCTCTCTCCCTCACCTTCCACGGCAGCAGGGTGAGGAGGAGGAGGAGGAGGAGGAGCTCAGTGAGTATGGCCCACCAGGGAACACTTGGGGCTGTGGCCAGGGGTGGCCACATCCCTGCTGTGGACCTGTGGAGGGTTACAACAGGTCAGGAAGGGTCAATGTGTGTATGTTTACCTGTGTTTGTATATGGGAAAGGGTTACAATCCTCTACAATACATCTTTAGGGGTGAGAAACTTGCCATATGAGGACAGACCTAAACATTTAAACCTGCATTCTCTAGAAAAGCGAAGGGTGTGAGGAGACTTGACGGAGGTTTACAAATGTATGAAGGGCTTTAATTAATAAGGGGTGTTAATAAGACTTTGGTGGTGTGAGGGCCGGGTAGGACACGTAGCAATGGGTTCAAGTAAGATAAATTCAGGACACAGGAAAGAAATGATTTACTGACAGAGTGGTGGATGAGTGGAACACACCTGGCAGTCATGTGGTGGGTGCCAACACAAGATACATTCAAGAAGAGGTTAGATGAGTTCATGGATAGTGAGGAGCTGCCTTGTATTGGCCTATCAGCCTCTTGCAGACTCCTTATTATCTTGTGTTACGTTATATCTCAAATGCATGAGTAGACTAATGGATGCCTCCTCCTCATCATATGCTAGCCTACTCTTATGGCTTGAAATAACACAAATAATGAATGCCTGACTCAGCGATGGGTTAGCTCAGGCAGGGGTTATGTCCCTCACTGACAGACGGACTGACTAACCGGGACTTCCTTGGGGTCACTGTCGTGCGGTAGAGCGGTGACTCACTGGACCACACGACTGGAGACAATGACGTCCTGATGGGGCACTGGCGGGGCGACGCGGGGCAGCAGAGGACACGGCACAACAGGGCAGGGATGACAGGGAGGATTGAGTTTAGTTATGCACACGGCAGAGGTCAGAGTAAGTGTTCATTGATCCGTTTAATTTGTCAAGCGTAAGATTACCAAAGCCTTTCCTTGGGCATGAAAACAGTATTGCCAGCTCTCCCTCACGAAGAAATGCCAGCTATTACCAGCTCAAAAAACAATGTCAGCTTTTAAACTGTTTTCTGCCTCCCTTACATTCCATAGAGTTCATTTCCATCACTTTTTGGGGTCTGTTTGCTATTACTGACAGGGATAATCAGTGTGTTGGGTGTGGCCATTGACCCACAGCAGAGGTTCATGGGAAGCGTGTAGGGAACAGTGCCTGGCTGACTGACATTGCTGGGACTGATCTCAAGGCCTGGGTCAATATCCTCAGAGAGTTCAGGCCTCACACACCAACAATGGATAAGACTCTCTGGGTACTTCCATGGGTAGTGGTACGAGGCTAATTATAATTTGACAGGGCTTTGGTAGAGGTTGTATTAGTAGTAATATTTCCATGGGCAGTTTTATGAGCCAAGTGATAGCATGACAAGGCTTTGGTAGAGGTTGTGTTAGTAGTATTTCCATGGGCAGTGTTATGAGCCAAGTGATAGCATGACACGGCTTTGGTAGAGGTTGTGTTAGTAGTATTTCCATGGGCAGTGTTATGAGCCAAGTGATAGCATGACACGGCTTTGGTAGAGGTTGTGTTAGTAGTATTTCCATGGGCAGTTTGAAGAGCAAAGTGATAGTTTGACAAGGCTTTGGTAGAGGTTGTGTTAGTAGTATTTCCATGGGCAGTTTGAAGAGCAAAGAGATAGTTTGACACAGCTTTGGTAGACTCAAGGATAATTTCCGGTAAACAAGAGAAACTGTTATGTAATGTATCAGTCTTTTTAAAATGCATAATGAAAATAGTTACAAATCACCAAGGATGAAGTATAAAATCACTGTTGAACAACTCAGCTGAGCATGTCGGGGATGTGTCTGGAACAAGAGGTTCACAACACACTGCTTGAAACTTGCTTTCCAGAGGAATGTTAAGGATCACTGGATCTCAGAGTGGCATTCAACAGTAAATCATCATGCAGTACTTATGTGACTTATAAGGACAGTTTCTCTTTTCAAAGCTACTTAATAAGGTTACCAAAGCTGTACAGAATAAGTCTTTGTAAATTTAGAACTAATAACCACAGATTACCCATTGTTGTAAGAGGCAGGTTTACCAGAACCCCCAGAGAGGAGTTTTGTGGCAAATGTGGCAACAATAGTCTAGGATTACCCATAGTAAGTAACAATAGTCTAGGATTACCCATAGTAAGTAACAATAGTCTAGGATTACCCATAGTAAGTAACAATAGTCTAGGATTACCCATAGTAAGTAACAATAGTCTAGGATTACCCATAGTAAGTAACAATAGTCTAGGATTACCCATAGTAAGTAACAATAGTCTAGGATTACCCATAGTAAGTAACAATAGTCTGGGTAGTGATGCCGGGGTGCAGAGATATAACCAACACCATACCTCTTCTTTGGCTCTGAAAGGATATGATGACCTGACTTGGCAACAGAAAATGGGAGTAAAAACATGAGTAGGAGATTGCGAGCTAAGATAGTGGTGCTGATGAGGCCGAATTAATACCAAGAACTCAATTTCTTTTTTACCTCTGAAATGACATATACGTACCGGGTCAACAGTTAGTGATCCCAGTGGCATGGCGGAGTGTCTTGCAAACACTTTTAGCCATATAACACAGCCTCGCCCCCAACCCTTCCTGCAGCTCACCAGATGTCTAATACTCAGTTTTCTTTTATTCTGCCATCTCTGGAAAGAGTTAAGTTGGCTATTGACAATTTGGATAATAACACTAGTATGGGTCCTGATGGCATTCATCCTCTGGTTCTGAAATCTTGTCAATATCATCTGGCTTACCCTTTACACCTTATTTTTACAAAATTATTAAATACTGGACAAGTGCCCTCAGCATGGAAAAGTTCTAACATAGTCCCTATATTTAGGAAAGGTTTGCACTCGGACCCTTTGAATTACCGTCCTGTGAGTCTAACATCTATATGCTGCAAGATGCTTGAAAGAATTATTGTGGAACAACTTAATCTTTACTTGGATAATAATTTAATTTTGTCTGATGCCCAGTTTGGCTTCAGAGCAGGAAGGAGTGTCAAGGATCAGTTACTCTTGACTTATGATGAAATTAGTCAAAAGTGTTGATGCAGGAGGTACAGTTGACCTAATCTTACTTGATTTCTCAAAAGCTTTCGACACAGTTTGCCATTCCATTTTGATCACAAAGCTACATCACTTGGGTATTTCTAGTAACATATTGTCTTGGATTCATAACTTTCTTACCGGCAGGAAAATGTCAGTTGTTGTTGACGGTTAGTACCTGCAAAAGTGTGTTAAGTGGTGTTCTGCAAGGTTCAGTCCTGGGTCTCGTTCTTTTTCTTATTTACATTAACCACCTGGCGTCATCACTTAGCTGCCAATATAAGATCTTTGCTGATGACTTGAAAATTTATATGAAGGTTCAGAGTAATAATATTTCCTCCACAATCAACAGTATAGCTACTTTCCAGCAAGATATTGATGTACTGAATGGAATAGCAAAATCATGGGGTCTTAACCTCCACCCAGACAAATGTGTGGCTTTGAGATTTGGCAGAGATCTCCCTCCTGCTGGCCTTTTCGACCAGTACTTCACTAGTGATATTCCTATCCCATTTACCACTCTGAGCAGAGATTTAGGGGTAATGTTTGATACTAAACTGAAATTTCATGACCATATTCGTTCTGTGGCTTCCAGTTTACTGAGATCAACACTGCGTCGTAGAGGCTTGATCCTTGTTTACCTTTGGTACAGGTGTACACTGCTACCTTACTGTACCCACACCTCACTCATCAGTCGTCTTCTCCAACGAATCCTTTGATAGCCATTCTGAATTTTGCTTTGACTCTCATTCGACCGGCTTAGTCGCCGCACTACACTACCACCTGTCATCCTCGTCCATGTAGTTATCCAGTCTACTCTTAAAACAGGCTATCGTCACTGCACTCACTATGTGATTGCTGAGTCTATTCCACTCCCCCACCACTCTATTACTAAACCAATGCTTGCCTATTTCCCTCCTAAATCTATACTTTACTTATTTAAATCCATTACTGCATGTTCTATCCTGCTGGCTAATTCTCAGTACTTTACTTATATCGCCTTTGTTGTAACCCTTGACCCATTTGAATACTTTTATCAGATCTCCCTGCACTCTCTTGAGACATGTCACCTTATACATGACCTTGTTCTCTCACTTTCCTCCATTCCATCTAAAAGTAAAACTCTCGAAGTGCACTCCACACTCTCTCTTTCCCTCTCCTCCATTCCATCTACAGATAAAACTCTAGAAGTGCACCCACCCACTCTCTCTCTCTCTCTCTCTCTCCTCCTCCACGAAGGTCTGTGTACACTTGAGGGCCTGGCAGGCAGAGTGGGGCTGAGGGTGTCACAGGCTGACCTGAGGGTGTGGAGCCTGGCTGGGGCTGGTGTGGGGCCCTGAGTGGAGTCGTGGCAGGAAGTGTTCTGCTGTGTGGGGCGCCGCGCCCTGGCCAGGGTGGGGATGAGGGTGTCACAGACCACGCGGCCAGCCACACACCACTTCTTCTTCTTCTTCGTGGGTGTTTTATGGGGCTAGTTAGGCTGTGGGCCCACAGCCTCCAGAGCCCCGTCAGTGGTAGTTGTTATCAGGAGTCGTTGGTTGTGTTGGCCGTCCTGTCACCTGGGCGGGAGTTAGATCCTGTCGAGTTGCCCCGACTTCTGCAGGAAGGTTTTCGTGCACTTGAGGGCGTGGAAGGCAGTGTTGGGGCTGAGGGCGTCGCTGCCCAGCAGGTCCTCTAGGGTTGGCCTGTGAATACGGAGACTGGTTAAAGCCACACACCACTCTGTTTGTTTACATGTAGGGCGGCATAGTCCTGATGATGATGATGATGATGTTGTTGTTCTTGCCTTTGTCTTTGCAACGGCGCCTCCTGAACGATGTTTAGAAAAGAGAGAGAGAGAGAGATATTTACATAGATTTACATAGAAAATCAGACCACACAGACCCCATGGTTCAGACTAGGTGGTCTGTCCACCTAAGTGAATCTACACTAATCAGATGGCTCCAAAACGTTGCTTTTCTACTCTAGTTAATATTAAGTTCAAGGAAGTGACGGTCGAGCTTGTCTTTAAAGGAGTCAATCGTGTTACACTGGACCACTGATGGTGGGAGCTTATTCCATTCTCGCACTACAACGTTGGTGAAGAAAAATTTGGTGCAGTCTGAATTTACTTGTCTACATTTGAGTTTTGTGCCATTGCTCCTCGTTCGCAAAGTGTCATCGATCATAAACAATGTTGATCTGTCCACATTCGTGAAACCATTAAGTATTTTAAAACATTCGATCAGTTTTCCTCAGAGGCGACGTTTCTCAAGAGAGAACATGTTAAGGGTGGAAAATAAACCTTTCTTCGTAGGATTTGTTGCGCAAGGAAGGGATCATTTTTGTTGCTTGACGCTGAACACCTTCTAGTTCAGCAATGTCCTTTGCATGGTGGGGAGACCAAAACTGTACCGCATATTCCAAGTGGGGTCTGACTAAACTATTGTAGAGCGGAAGTATTACACCTTTATTCTTGAATAAAAAGTTTCTTTTAATGAAGCCCAACATTCTGTTCGCTTTATTTGCTGCATCGATGCATTGCTGTGAGAATTTGAGGTTTGACGCGATTTTAATCCCCAGGTCCTTAACGCATTGAACGCTTGTGAGTTTAACGCCGCGTATTTCGTAATCGAACTTCTTATTTTTTGTTCCAACTTGAAGGACCTGGCACTTGTCTACGTTAAAGGGCATCTCCCATCTATCCGACCAAGCTGAAATTTTTGTGCAAATCCTCTTGGAGGCTTTGTCTGTCTTCGTCAGTGAGAATCGAGTTACCAATCTTTGTGTCGTCTGCAAATTTACTAATGCGATTATTGAGTCCAACATCCACGTCGTTGATGTAAATAATGAAGAGCACTGGGCTAAGAACCGAGCCCTGAGGGACGCCACTAGTGACCGGCGCCCACTCTGAGTTAAATCCGTCAATAACAACTCTTTGTTGTCTGTTGCTCAACCAATTCGCGATCCATTGGTTTACTTGACCGTCAATGCCTATTTGCTTTAATTTATAAAGTAATTTATGATGTGGGACTTTATCAAACGCTTTCTGGAAATCAAGATAGACTACGTCCACTGATTTGGTTACGTCATAAATTGAGAAGAGATCGTTATAAAAGGTCAGTAGGTTTGACAGGCAGGATCTTTTGTTACGGAAGCCATGTTGTGAATCCCCAATTAATGAGTGGCTTTCGAGGTAACTCACAATTTTGTCTCTAATTATGCTCTCGAGTAGCTTACCTACAATTGAAGTTGGACTAATGGGTCGGTAGTTACCTGGTATTTTTTTGTCTCCTTTCTTAAAAATCGGTGTCACGTTAGCCTTTTTCCAATCCGAAGGGACGATGCCTTGTCGCAAGGACATATTGAATACGGTAGTGAGGTACGAGAGTATTTCGCTCTTTGTTTCTTTAAGCAGTATAGGATATACTTTGTCGGGTCCGGGACTTTTATTTGTTTTAAGTGAATGGAGAGCTTTAAGGACTTCATCGGTTGTTATTTCAAAATTAGGCAGTGCATGCTCGAGATTTACAATAGTACTGGTGTTGTTGGTAGCGAGAAGAAGACTGTTAGTATTAAACACCGAGGAAAAGTAATTGTTTAAAAGGTTTGCAATGTGTTGGCTGTCAGAGAGAGAGAGAGAGAGAGAGAGAGAGAGAGAGAGAGAGAGAGTAAAAAAGGGGGATAAAGAAAGAGAATAAGTAAGACATTAGAGAACATATCAAAGAGGAGGTAAAGGAGGGTGTTATGTGGTGATGAGGATAGGAGAAAGAGGAAGGGGAGAGGGGATCGAGGAGAGTAATAAAGAGATTGATTGATAGTTTATTGTTGCAAGTAAACAACAATGGAGAAGGGAGGAGGATAGCTGGGCACGATAACAGAAAACCTTATTCCGGATAACCGATAACTGATAATGGAAAACCTTATCGGTGATAACCGATATTCGTTAACTGGAGACACAAATATAGGCGATAACCGATAACCAATACCGATATAAATCCACAATTCCGATAATAGCTAGCGTTAAGTCCGACAGGCGGTGGCTGAACTGGTAGCGTGCTGGGCCCACATTCACCGCGTGATGGACGACGCGGGTTCGACTCCCCACGCTACCACCTCGGATTTTTCAATCACCGCCGAGTGGCTCAAAACTACCCACATGCTGTCCTGAAGACCACCCATCAACAAGGACTCTAGAGGAAGCCGTCCAAGCGAATCAAGAACGAGTTCCGGGGGGGCAGCATGAGCCAATGCAAGATGGCGCCATTATAAACACTCGCCTGCGCCAGAACGGGCTGGGCCGACCATCAGGCCCCACCGGGAAGAAGCCTTGGGCCGACCATCAGGCCCCACCGGGAAGAAGCCTACCAGTGTAATAGGCCGCGACGTAAAAAAAAAAATAAAAAAAAGGCGAAAACGATACTATATTGATATTTCAAATAAAAAAAACATAGATGAATTCAAATTTTCATTATCTGTATTTTAGAAAACTTACAAAACCTGAAAACCACAAGTTGACACGTACCTATGGACGGTAATACTAGAAACACCTGAACCGGTGTTATGTTATTTGGCAGCCTCACCGTCAAAAGCTGGCGATTTTGTTACAGAGCTCCGAGGTAGGTGTGAAATCAATGAAGTTCAGTTTCCCACTGAGCACACACAGAGGCAGCCTGACAGGTTGATGCGTGATGACTGGTGCAAAGTGAACCTGTTCAAACATGAGAAGGAATGCTATCCCCCAACAAGCACGTTTCATTATTCATCACATTAATGTGTGTTCCCAAATGGGAACCTTGGCAGTTAATGGGTTAAATAACATACAAACATAAGCGCAGAGAGAGAGAGAGAGAGAGAGAGAGAGAGAGAGAGAGAGAGAGAGAGAGAGAGAGAGAGAGAGAGAGAGAGAGAGAGAGAGAGAGAGAGAGAGAGAGAGAGATACACCACAACAAAGAACAAAGCAAACTTTAACAAAGAACACACACACACACACACACACACACCCTCCTCCCCATCAAGGCAAAAGGAATAAAACAACACAGCAAAGTGGGAATGTGAATATGAAACGACGCTGCAGAGAGGGAGTAATAGGAATAGGAACAGGTGGTTGGGCGGGAGTGGGAAAGGAAAGGCAGAACGTTAGCAGTAGAAGTTTGGAATACCGTGACACAACTGGAAGATGAACCTGGAATGTAGGAATCAAGAGGAATAGGAAGCAATGAAGCTTGTTGAACGGAATGGCGAGACGCAGAGTAAAGTAGGAATGGAGATGTGAGAAAGCTTGGAATACCGTGACCTATACAAGATACATCAGGAATTACTGGAACAATTGGAACTGAACCTGGAATACGAGGAAACGAAACAGACATCAGTAATAATAATTGAAAAGGAAGTGAATAGGTTGGAATAGGAGGAGACTGAAATCCGTGAAATTTGCAAGATATACATTAGGAATTAGTTGAAAAATTTGAACATGAACCAGGAATACGAGAATACGAAACACGTTAGTAATAGGTATCAATGAAGCTTGAAGGAATAAATGACTGGAAAGCCGTGAAATATGAAAAGTAGTAGTAATAGTAGTAGTAGTAGTAGTAGTAGTAGTAGTAGTAGTAGGAGGAGGAGGAGGAGGAGGAGAAAGAGGAGTAGGAGGAGGATTGAGAGAGGGAAAGTGAGAGAGAGAGAGAGAGAGAGAGAGAGAGAGAGAGAGAGAGAGAGAGAGAGAGAGAGAGAGAGAGAGAGAGAGAGAGAGAGAGAGAGAGAGAATTATGAACTATATCAAACTATTACATGATAATTAAACTATTCTAAACGATATTATCCAAACTTATTCACTCATGTATTCACTCTCTTCCCCTTTCCCTCGCCCTCCCTCTTCTCCAGGGTTGTTGATTTTTTAAATATCTTTTTAAATAAAAAAACGGATTTTTTTATTTAAATCAGATTTTTTATTTAAATCGATTTTTTTATTTTTTTTTATAAATGAAAATAATTAAATGAATGTAAACCTCAATATTCTCTACATTATTTTGCAACACTTGTTGGAGTATTCTTGTACTATATTCCATCTTTATGAGTAACCCGGCTGGCTGTTTGAGCCGATCCTGAGACTGACCAGCCGCAGCCAGCCAGCCACTGGCCAGCACAACTCTGTCTGCTCTCTTAACAGTCTAACCAGATCATGTCATGTTTTGGACCTGTCCTCACGGATGTTGCACAAAGAAACATGACAGTAGCTTCAAATGAAAGTATCAGAAAAGGCTGTGGATGATCCATGTATGCATGTGAAGTGATTCTTTGAAAAACGGGCATATGTTTCAAATATTTCCTTGACTGCCACTTCCTATAATTGGTGATTTTTGTCCCTTTTAACCCGTAGGCTTCGGCTATGGGAAAGCCGAGAAATGGCCGAGAGACGGCAACATTACACTGCATTTTGAGACTAAGAAAAGAACATGGAACGTATATCAGAGTACTCCTTTCATACCCATAAAGCCGTTAAAAATATTTACTTATACTCAAACTCCATTCTTGTTGGGTGGTGTTTGTTACAAAATAAACAGTCTCGTGACACGTGGCATCTAGCCGAGAGTCGCGTGTTGTCTACTTTAGAGGATTTGACAAGAGATTACTGTATGGATAACTAATTCAGTCTGCCATGACCTTACAGCACCACCTATGACAAATAAGCCCACCTCAAGAAAAATCACCCACCACAATGACCCAGGGCATGCATGATGGGTTGCTCCATGCCACCACCGCCTACAATTAACTCGAATTAGGCGTTTTGAGCAGAGCCCCATACGGGTTCCACCGTTTCAGCGGACCGATTCGCGGGAGCCCAAAAATGGGTCCGCCGACGCTGCCGGGTTAATAGGTTTTCTTTAGTTCATTTGAGTGTTTGGAGGGGCCCAAGACTACCCACATGCTGTCCTCATGATTGCCCATCAACCCAGACTCCAGCGAAACTCTCTAAAGAGGATCAAGTGAAGTTCGGGAGGGGGGGATTAGTCAAGCAAGATGGCGGCAATATAAAACAGTTGCCTGCGCCACCAATTGGCTGGAACCATCCAAAAGAGTAAAGATGAGGGCATATGCTGTAGCTGAGCATGGCCGCAGTGCTCATCTCCGTAACATTGGCCCTTGAGCCATTGGTGGGAAGAGCCCATCACCCCGGGACAGGATCAGCGTGACATCCGGGTTACCACAGTGTACCTTCCCCGGGCTTCCCCAGGTTCCCATTTATCCACCAGCCCAAAATGGAAGATGACCAGCTGGGTGAGCTCCACGCTGACTGCCCAGGTTGGGATTCGAACCCAGGGCCGAGGAGTCATTGTTAGGCACGCACCACTAGACCATGGAGGCACAAAAAAAAATATCCACGGGGTGAGAAACTTGCTAGATGAGGATAGACTTAAGGTGGAAAGTCATTTTTACGGTTGAAAAAATCATTTTTTTGAAAATTTACATATGAACTTGCGCGGCTCGTGCGGAGGTACTGCGCCGCACTGCCAAGCGTTAGAGCGTCATGGTGGCCTTTAATTAAATACCTACTACCCTACGCACGGGGGATTTAAACATATACTGTCACTTCTCTTTGTGTATTGTTATGCCGGACGTGTTACTTGGGTTCCGTGTCACCGTCAGGAGACTCCGTGGGAGGGAGATATGTAAACACTTCGCACAGCTTCTGTAGTTTAATATTCTTCCTTAGTAGTACACTTCACTTTGACTCTTCACTTACCACTAGCTTACTACGACTGGGACTGACTCTCTCTCGCCCTCTTCTCCTATATATATCCAGAACAGTACAGTCTGGAATATTACAGTATATTTCAGATCATACAAGAACATGTAGCAAAAATATAAATTATGCGAGTTGGCAACACTTCCCGCCTGGCGCCTGGCCGCGCCCCGTGGGGCGCGGACGGCTCGCCTTGCTCCCCGCCCCTTTGCTCGTTTCTCCGGGAGCCTTCTAGAGGCCTATGGTCGCCGGGGGAAGCTTCCAGCACAACACTATCCCCCCCTCTTAATTGTGATCGTCCCGATCACACACTTAACTATGTACAAACATAAGAGAATTAATCAAAAACATAATAATCGTCGTATCGCTGTGGACGTCTGCGTTGTCTCTGTCTTCTGTTCGTTGCCTCCTGCGCGTCTGTCTCCTGGTGCGCCTCGTCGTCGTCCGCTTCTTGGGGTGTCCCTGGAACATCTGCCGAAGCCGGGAGGTTATCTCCCTCGGCTGAAAGGGCCAGGAGGCCTACGTCGTCGTCGACCTCCTCTCGGTCCTGGACGTCCCTTGCGTTTTCGTCGGCTGCTGGGTGTCTGTAGTGTTGCTCCAGGTGTAGTTTCCCGGACCGTGGTACCTCCATAGGCGGTTGACGTGGACAACTTTCGGCTTGATCTTTTCCGTTCTCCGGATTCGGTAAGTCACGTCGGAGAGGCGTTCTAGCACAGTGTAAGGGCCTTCCCAGGGGCTCTGTAACTTCGGAGACAGTCCTTTCTTCCTCTGCGGGTTGTAAAGCCAGACTCGGTCTCCTTCCTTGAAGTCAACGTGGCTTGCCCTCATATTGTAACCGCGCTTCATGGCCTCCCGGAGAACTTCAAGGCACCTCGGACTTGATGGTGCACCTCTTCCAGCCGTTCCTCTAGTTGACGGGCAAAACTGAGGCGTCCCTTGGAAGTCTTTCCCCAGGAGGCCTTCCTATCAGTAGGTCCACCGGCAATCGCAGCTCACGTCCAAACATCAGCTTTGCCGGTGAATACCCCTGTAGTCTCGTGGGCGGCAGACCTGTAGGCCATGAAGCGCAGGCAGCTTCTGATCCCATGAAGACTGATCATTGTTGCACTGCTTGGCCAACTCTGGCCCAACGTCCAATTAAACCTCTCCACCATTCCTGCGCTGCACTGCTGCATTTTCCCGGTGGCGAGGTATAACAGAGTCAACGCCACTTTCAGCTCTGCTGTGACCACACGGCTCCTCTCAGTCCTGTTGCCAGTCACGTGTCGCACCAAGTCAGTGACGAACAACAGGCCAGCACGATCCACCAGGTGTACCTCTTCTTGAACTCGGTGTCATCGTACTCATTAAAGATGTCCCTTCTCGGGCGAAAATTCCTTGGTCGGCGCTGGCGGGGTTGTTCACGGGCTGCCATGTTTACAGTCTGACGCTTGGAACCTTCCTTGGGAGCGCTTGGGAGACCCCGCATGGCCTCCCAAGGCGGCGAGCGAGATAGGCAGAGTTCCAAGGCTTGGGAGCTTTCGTGAAACATGCCCAAGGTTTTTCGCACGCTTGGGACTCCTTGAGCACACTTCCAAGGACTTGGGAACTTTGATGAAACCCACCCCAGGAGCCTACGTCGTCGTCGACCTCCTCTCGGTCCTGGACGTCCCTTGCGTTTTCGTCGGCTGCTGGGTGTCTGTAGTTGTTCCAGGTGTAGTTTCCCGGACCGTGGTACCTCCATAGGCGGTTGACGTGGACAACTTTCGGCTTGGTCTTTTCCGTTCTCCGGATTCGGTAAGTCACGTCGGAGAGGCGTTCTAGCACAGTGTAAGGGCCTTCCCAGGGGCTCTGTAACTTCGGAGACTGTCCTTTCTTCCTCTGCGGGTTGTAAAGCCAGACTCGGTCTCCTTCCTTGAAGTCAACGTGGCTTGCCCTCATATTGTAACCGCGCTTCATGGCCTCCCCGGAGAACTTCAAGGCACCTCGGACTTGATGGTGCACCTCTTCCAGCCGTTCCTCTAGTTGACGGGCAAAACTGGAGGCGTCCCTTGGAAGGCTTTCCCCAGGAGGCCTTCCTGTCAGTAGGTCCACCGGCAATCGCAGCTCACGTCCAAACATCAGCTTTGCCGGTGAATACCCCGTAGTCTCGTGGGCGGCAGACCTGTAGGCCATGAGAAGCGCAGGCAGCTTCTGATCCCATGAAGACTGATCATTGTTGCACTGCTTGGCCAACTCCTGGCCCAACGTCCAATTAAACCTCTCCACCATTCCATCTGACTGTGGGTGCAGAGGGTGGTCCGGTCTTCTTGATACCCAGAAGCTTGCAGCACTCAGCAAGGACTGTTGACTCAAAATTCCTTCCTGGTCGGAATGGAGCTCGTTAGGCACACCGAAGCGACAGAAGAACTCCTCCACCAAAACCTTGGCGATGGTAGTGGCTTCCTGGTCAGGGATGGCGTAGGCTTCCGGCCACTTGGTGAAGTAATCCATTGTGACACAGATGTACCTATTTCCGTTCGTCGTCAGAGGCAAGGGTCCTGCTATATCCACTGCCACCCGTTCCATGGGGGCTCCAACCTGGTATAGTTGCAGTGGGGCACGGTGACGCTTCTTGGGGCCCTTCTTTGCACAGCACACCTCACACGCGTGACACCATTCTTCCACGTCCTTCCTCATGCCAACCCAGTAGAACCTTTGGCGCAGGCGACTCAGTGTCTTCTTTACCCCTAGGTGTCCGCTGGTGATGCTGTCATGCATTTCTTTCAAGACGCCTTCCCGGGACTTCACAGGTAACACCGTGGACCAGTAGTGGTCAAGACCATCATGAGAGACCCAGCGTCGCTGCAACACCCCGTCGTCTATCCGAAGAGTGTCCCACTGAGTCCAGTAATTCTTGGTGGTAGGGCTTTCTCTCGAGATTACTTCCCACCCAGGTCGCGTTGACGACTGACTCAGCCACTCCATAATTGGTCTCAGATCTCGGTCCTCCCGCTGCAGTTTTCCCAAGTCTTCCCATGGCACCTCCGCTGTCTGTTCCACTGTATTGCGGCGGCACATATTCTGGACGCTTTCCCTCTGGAGGCAATGTTGACACTCCGGTAGGCATGGGCGCCGGCTCAAGCTGTCCGCGTTACCGTGTGTTAGTCCAGATCGGTGCACAATAGTGTAGTGATGCTGCTCTAGTTTACCTATCCAGCGAGCAAGCTGGCCCTCAGGGTTTTTCAGTGACTTCAACCACCGCAATGCAGCGTGATCCGTGCGGATGGTGAAAGTTGCACCGTACAGGTAAGCATGGAAAAAGTCAAGGCTCTTGACTACTGCCAGGAGTTCTTTCCGGGTCACGCAATAGTTTTTCTCGGCTGGGGTGAGCTTCTTGCTGAAGTAGGCCACAACCCGTTCCATGTCGGCACATGCCTGAGATAGCACTCCACCAATCCCCTCATCACTGGCATCACAATCCAGTATAAAAGGCTTAGAGGGGTCTGGGTAGGTGAGTACGGGCGAGCTGATGAGGGCCTCCTTGAGCTTCTCAAAGGCAACCTGAGTTTCCGCTGTCCACTCAAACTTGCGCCCCTACTTCGTCAGGAGGTGCAGTGGTGCAGCAATCGTAGCGAAGCCTTTCACAAACCTGCGGTACTATGAGCACAACCCGAGGAAGCTCCGCAGCTCCTTCACGTTGGTGGGTGTCGGCCAGTCCCTTACCACAGCCACCTTCTCAGGATCAGTGCGTACTCCAGACTCGCTCACGATGTGTCCCAAGTATTGGACCTCCTTTTGGAACAGACAGCATTTCTTCGGGCTGAGCTTAAGGTGTGCAGCTCTAAACCGGGCGAAAACCTCTGATAGCCTTTCCATCTCCTGCTCGAAGGTCTGGCCAAAGACAATCACGTCGTCGAGGTAGATGAGTGCCGTCTTCCAGTGAAGTACCTACAGCAACCTCTCAATCAGCCGCTCAAACGTGGCCGGCGCGTTGCACAGGCCAAAGGGCATGACCTTAAATTGCCACAGGCCTTGACCGTAGGAGAAGGCTGTTTTCTCTTTGTCCTGTTCCGCCATTTTGACTTGGTGATACCCAGACTTCATATCCAGTGTTGAAAACCACTTGGAGCCCACCAAAGCGTCGAGCGTGTCGTCGATCCGTGGGAGTTGATGGTGAGATCGTTGAGGGCTCGGTAGTCCACGCAGCACCTGAGGGAACCGTCCTTTTTCCTGACGAGCACTACAGCAGACGCCCACGGGCTGCTGGACCGCTCGATTAACCCTTGTTGCCGGAGATCATCCATCACCTCATCCATCTCCTTGCGACGGGCTGGTGCCATCCTTCGAGGAGCTTGCTTCACTGGGCGGTGGCTACCTGTGTCGATGTGGTGCTCTACCAGGTCCGTACACCCCAAGTCCAGGTCTCCTGTGGAAAACACATCTGCATTTCTCACGAGAAGCTCCCTGAGCTGTTCCACTTGGGGTTCCTCTAGAGTCTAGACACTTGGAGCTCCTGTCAAACAGGTCGCGCAGGTAGTCAGGCAGCTCCTCCTGGGGCTTCGTCAGGGTTCTCCTGCAGACACAGGTTCTTGGTTTCTGGTCGATCTCTTGGCACAACCCCACCATGGTCCCTTGTTTTATTTTCTTTGGGCTGAAGGAGACATTGGCCACGACGACAGGCACTTCCGCTGCAGCAGGGTCTACCAAAGTACTGCCTACAATCACTCCGTTTTCTACCGGGCATCGACTTCCACTTTCTACCACACACAGGCTAGCCGGGGAGGCACCCGTAATTTGACAGGGTAACAGCATCTCCGACCTCGGAGGAATAATGGTGGTGCGCTTGACCGTCACTGGCAGGTCTTCCTTGTTCACAGTCGTCAGTGGCACCATCCTTCCTCTTACAGTCAGCTGCTTAGCGCGGAAGTCCAGCTCGCACCTGTGGGAGACAAGATAATCCATACCTAGGATGCAGGGGTCATCCATGTCGGCCACGTACACAGAGAGGAACTCTTCCTTTCCTCCGAGCTCAAACTTCACGTCCACTGGGCCTCTGAGCTCTGCGTAGTGTCCTGTGACTCCGCACAGTCGATGCGGCGTCTTAGGAAGCCGACGATGACTCACCACGTCAGGCCGCACCAATGTGCGTTCCGAGCCTGTGTCGACGACCACAGGCCACAACACTCCGTCAACCTTGCCCTCCACTTGGCAGGTTGTCATGGTGGTTCTCCTGCACACTGATATCTTCGGGGCATGTACAGGACAGACTGGTCGTTGCCCCCGTGAACCAGTCCTTCTTAGTTTCCCGAGTGGTGGTCCCTCGTTGGGCACATTTTCCGACACTCATTCTTCCAGTGCCCCTTTTCTCCACAGGTCCAGCACTTGGGTCCTTCCCTGGGCTTCTTCTTAGCGCCACCTTCATATTCCTTCTTCCTCTTATAGCATTCGTTCTCCTTGTGCCCAACCTTCTCGCAGTACCAGCACGTTCCTTGGAACCTGTCTGTGTCGCTGACAGCGCCCTTTCGTGCCCTAAAGCCAGAAGTCGAGTCGTCCCTGAAGCTTGACAAGCTAGACCTAACAAAGGACTCAAACTCCATGGCACGTGCCAGAGCTTCCTGCATTGATGTTGGCTTAGCTTGGTTCACTTGTATCTTCAGCTGAGGGCTGTCCAGGGCATCGATGAATTAATCACGCAGCAAAACCGTCAGCAGGTCAGGGTGGCACCTGGGTATGCCTTGTGCGCCATGCTCTCAAGGTCCTGAGCGAGTTCCTGAAGAGACTCGCCGCGCCTCCTGTTGCGGGTTCTGAACCTAACCCTGAAGAGCTCGTTCTGGTGCTTGGTCCCATATCGTTGCTCCAGCGCCTGTGCCAGCCCGCTGTAGCTGCCCTTTGTCGCATTGTCGAGCTGAGCAAGGACCTCCAGCGCCGACCCTTTCAGGCTAGTGGCCAGCTGTACCGCGCACTCTTGGTCATCCCATCCGTTCCGAGCTGCCAACAGCTCAAACTGAGCGCGGTAAGCCTCCCAGGAGACCTTGCCATCAAACTCCTGAGGCTTCTTTCTAACAGGCGAACCCAGCAGACCCATGGGGCTGGCGGAACTTCTTGCGGGGATAAACTCAGGCGAAACAGGGCTCAAACTACCCCGGACTTGCGTAGGAGAAGCATCTTGGGTACAACTAGCCCCTGCAGTCACTGGCTGTCTGTTTCCAGCCAAGCAGTCTTCAAGGGCCTTCACTCTGTCACTTACGTCACAAACTGCCTGTTCAGTACGGTTCACCCTTCCCTTCACTTCTAATATTTCTTTGTGTGTCGTCTCCCGTACCACCTCCATCTCTTTTTGAAGATTTGTGTGTTCTTTCTCCACTTCTATCAAGCGTTGTCCCAAGTTCGTGGTCACATCAGTCATTTCTCTTCGCACTGACTCACTTCCATCTTGTACTGCTTTAAGCTGTAGCTGTAGTCCTGTGAAGCGATCTTCTAGCTGTTCTTTGAGTTCTTCCAGTGTTCCTTCTTGTTGTTGCTGTGCTCTTTCTTGTTGTTGCTGTGCTCTTTCTTGTTGTTCTTTGAGTTATTGGTGTGCTCTTTCTTGTTGTTCTTTGAGTTCTTGGTGTGCTCTTTCTTGTTGTTCTTTGTTTTATTGGTGTTCTCTTTCTTATTGTTCTTTGAGTTCTTGGTGTGCTCTTTCTTGTTGTTCTTTGAGTTCTTGGAGTGTTCTTTATTGTTGTTGCTGTCTTTCTTGTTGTTCTTTGAGTTCTTGGTGTGCTCTTTCTTGTTGTTCTTTGAGTTCTTGGTGTGCTCTTTCTTGTTGTTCTTTGAGTTCTTGGTGTGCTCTTTCTTGTTGTTCTTTGAGTTCTTGCTGTGCTCTTTCTTGTTGTTCTTTGAGTTCTTGGTGTGCTCTTTCTTGTTGTTCTTTGAGTTCTTGGTGTGCTCTTTCTTGTTGTTCTTTGAGTTCTTGGTGTGCTCTTTCTTGTTGTTCTTTGAGTTCTTGGTGTGCTCTTTCTTGTTGTTCTTTGAGTTCTTGGTGTGCTCTTTCTTGTTGTTCTTTGAGTTCTTGGAGTGTTCTTTCTTGTTGTTGCTGTGCTCTTTCTTGTTTCTCCCCCTGTAGTCTCAAGGCTTCCAAAAGTTCAGTCAACATGTCGTCCCTCTGGGCAGCTTGGGAACGAGTCTCCATGGCGAAAAAATAAATGGCTACACTCCTGACACCAGTGTTATGCCGGACGTGTTACTTGGGTTCCGTGTCACCGTCAGGAGACTCCGTGGGAGGGAGATATGTAAACACTTTGCACAGCTTCTGTAGTTTAATATTCTTCCTTAGTAGTACACTTCACTTTGACTCTTCACTTACCACTAGCTTACTATGACTGGGACTGGCCCTCTCTCGCCCTCTTCTCCTATATATATCCAGAACAGTACAGTCTGGAATATTACAGTATATTTCAGATCATACAAGAACATGTAGCAAAAATATATGCGAGTTGGCAACACTTCCCGCCTGGCGCCGGGCCGCGCCCGGGGGGGCGCGGACGGCTCGCCTTGCTCCCCGCCCCTTTGCTCGTTTCTCCGGGAGCCTTCTAGAGGCCTATGGTCGCCGGGGGAAGCTTCCAGCACAACAGTATCTTCAATTTGCATCCTCTTTTTCCGATTTTTTTCGTGATTATATGTAATTATGGTACTGTATGATAGTCTCTCCACATCTCCACGCGAGAAGAGTGAGTGAGTAGCGGGGAGGCAGAGTATTGATTTTGTGGCGCGGGAGGGTACACGCTCCGCCCTCACACGTGCATTTCTCCTTGGCCTGCTTATACCGTCTTCCAGTGGATTTTCAGACACTATGGGGAAGCGGAAAGCTGTGGCTACATCAAAATAAAGCAAAGTTTGCTGGCCTAAAAAGGGTAAGATTTATGTCTCGGCTCATAATACTTGAGCACAACTTGGGATATGAGGCAAATAGATACATTGCCTATACAGGCTTCCCTTCAACTCCTGAGGCGACAATAACAAGAAAACAAATGGATAAAGCCAGGATTTCTCCACACCAACCAAAAAAAAAAGAGATATGAAAGAAAAGTCATGAGTCTGCAGATTATCAGCCAGGTGGCTTTGATGCATAAACCTGGCGACAATGAATGAGTTGGGTGGCGCCCAATGATACCCTCCCCTCTGAGGGATTGATATTTTGTCTTTTAGAATACATTGTGCATTCCTACATGTATTATAAGATACAAAAGGGGACCAGGTGCCTAAATCTACTTAGAGGAAAATCAATTGTGAGCACATCCTCCCCGTAGAAGTGACCTGAGATGACCTGAAAGAGCTTCCTTGGAAATCTGACCTCTTGAACATTACCAGAGGAGTAAGATAAGGAACGAGACAGTTGTGTTGTGCTAGAAAACATCTCTGTACCATACATTGTCACCTAAACATAAAAGTGCGTTTTTCTCAAAATGAAAATTTTAATGTAAAGAATTATATATCTCGACCAGTATTTGGACGATTTTTTTTTTCAGCATAATACTCAGAAAATAATTATCTACAAAACTGCATATTGAGATTTGGTAATGTCGAGGTTTGTAGGATCTGTGATTTTTTTTTCGATAGTTTTTACAGAAAAAATTACCGCTTGAATTGATTTTGTTTTGTGCACTTATTATTTGCGATATACAAATGATAATATGTAGTATTGTTCCTTTGGGTGTCATTTAACCCGGCAGCGTCGGTGGACCCATTTTTGGGCTCCCGCGAGTCGGTCCGCTGAAACGGCGGACCCAGTTTTGGGCTCGGCTCAAAACACCTAATTCGAGCTAATTGTAGGCGGTGGTGGCATAGAGCAGCCCACCATGCATGAACTGGGTCATTGTGGTGGGTGATTGATCTTGAGGTGGGCTTATTTGTCATAGGTAGTGCTGTAAGGTCATGGCAGACTGAATTAGCTATCCATACAGTAATCACTTGTCAAATCCTCTAAAGTAGACAACAAGTGACTCTCGGCTAGATGCCACGTGTCACGAGACTGTTTATTTTGTAACAAACACCACCCAACAAGAATGGAGTTTGAGTATAAGTAAATATTTTTAACGGCTTTATGATCATGAGAGGAGTACTCTGATGTACGGTCCATGCTCTTTTCTTAGTCTCAAAATGCAGTGTAAGGTTACCGTTTCTCGGGCACTTCTCGGCTTTCCCATAGCCGAAGCCCGAGGGTTAAATCTTAGATAAAGGATAATAATTTTTTTGAGCATGTGTACAACTTAAAAAAAAAATCCTTCAATTTTTATGAAAATTATATCAGGGGTACCTCACAGTCTAGTGTTTAAACTGTAAAAAAATCATTAGTCTAGACGAAAAATTACGCCCACAGGAGATCAAAATGTTCGAACACGACCGTAAAATGACTCTCCCCCTTAAGAATCTAATGCAGTCAATGTTAACAAGATAAGAAACTGTATGGAGTATGCATCTCATGTGTGGGGGGGCTTCATTCACACAGCTCTCCTGGACAGAGTGGAGGCTAAGGCTCTTCGTCTCATCAGCTCTCCTCCTCATACTGAAAGTCTTCTACCTCTTAAAGTCCGCCGCCATGTTGCCTCTCTTTCTATCTTCTATCGATATTTTCATGCTGACTGCTCTTCTGAGCTTGCTATACTGCTACTACACTAAACACGCGGTTGTGGGCGGAGCAAGAGTATGGGATCCCTTGTACAGCCTTGCCGCGTGTCTCCCAGCCCGCGATGTAGAAATGTTCTAATTTAAGTAAAACCATGGCAAATGTGATCAGCAAATATGCATACACATTTAATCTTAGTATTATAACGTATGGAAGAACAGTTAACTTATTATGGATAAGATATTTGTAAGCATACAAAGAAACGTGGCATACATATTTTACAGTGTTGCTAAAAATGCTATACTTATTATTGAGTTTCCTTACGTTTTGGGATGGGTAAGGGGTTTCACAATTATATTAAGATTATATCGTGTACGTTAAAATAAGCTGACATAGGTATGAAAAAAAACATTAAAATCCTCGCGGCGGTAACACTCCTTGCCAACACCCAGACACGCCCGCCATCCACACAGGTGGAGAGGTCAGGTGACTCCACTCAGGTCAGTCGGCGTCCTTGACCAGACACGATCGATATGGCTGCTCCACCAACACTCCCCCAGCATCTACATAGCCAAACAAAACAAGTTATCTTCAATGTCCGCCAGTATTTTGAACAGGAGAAGCAGAATGGAAGCACTCTTGAAGCCCTGTCAAAGGTTACTCGTCGCACAGCTGTAGCAACTCATGTCAGCGAAAGACCTGTGGAAAAAAATAACAAAGAAGCGAGAGAAAATGTTGAGAATCGCGCTCCCAAGTTTACATCTCCCAAGAAAAGGCAGCGATCAAAACCCATCATGGACTTCTTTGATAACACTAATGAAGATGTACTGCACAGAACAGTTTTGCAGTTCTACGCAAGAAAAGAAATCCCCACACTCGAAAAAATTCATGAAGAAAGGAGGGAGGGAGGAATTAAGAGAGAGAGAGAGAGAGAGAGAGAGAGAGAGAGAGAGAGAGAGAGAGAGAGAGAGAGAGAGAGAGAGAGAGAGAGAGAGAGAGAGAGAGAGAGAGAGAGGTGGTTAAAACGTGGCAACGCTGTACTGCCGCTTATTCCCTAGAGGCCTACGTCACTGCCGCACGTTTGAGCTGGTAGTAGTATAACTGCATGCCTCCCCTCCACCCGCGACACCGCTGTACGCGACTTTCTACTCATGCTCATCCCTATAGTACTGTCCAAACCCCTTATGCAGGAGTTAACCAGCATCTTCATTCTTTCATCCCTTACACTGGTAAACTCTGGAACAGCCTTCCTTCATCTATATTTCCTCCTGCCTTTGACTTGAATTCTTTCAAGAAAATTGTATCAATTTATTTACACAACCTTCAAATTTCTCTTTCACGCATACAGGCAGACAAACACATCTGGATCACGGGTGATTTCAACCTCCCCGACATTGACTGGACTGCAATATCCCCATTTGACCCTCCCGATGCTGACGCCCAGAACCCAATTATTCCCCACACAAACAGACTCCATCTACACGACACATTCGTTGACATCATAATTACATTTTCACTCTCACAAACAGTACTCCAGCCAACACGAACACATACTGTAACGCGCCCCGCTGGCCACGGTGGCCCTTTGACCACAGCACACCCTTGACCTTTGTCTCACCAACAACATTCTTAACATAACAAACACTCAGGTTGTTCCAGGACTTAGTGATCATGACATACTCATCGTTGACGCTGACCTCCGACCGATAGACATAAACAGAGACCCAGACAGATCTTCCTTTTTCAAGGGCTGACTTAGACATGATCAAACAAGACCTAACTGCCTTCAGCACCGACTTTTTTGCGACAGACCCACACACAAGACTTCCTTCCACCAACTGGAACAACCTGAAACACACCATACACACCTCAATGAACAGACACATACCACAAAAAAACATTTTCTAGCAGGTACACACTCCCCTGGTTTTCCAGGGATCTACGCAGACAACATCGCAAGAAACAAAGACTCTACAGACGCGCGCAGACATACAACACAACAGACAAAAGGACCGCCTCCAAACACCACCAAAAGACATTTTCCAAAAACATAAAAGTAGCGGAACGCAAACCCATAGCAACTTACCCCAGAGACAACGTAAGAAATAACAAAAGAAACTTTTTCAAATTCTTTAAGATGCGCAGACATGACACTAACACGATTACATCACTTAAAGACAACACTAACACATTAGTAACCAGCCCACAACACAAAGCACAAATACCCAACACACAGTTCCAATCGGTATTCACACAAGAACACAACCTGACACCAAACATGCCACACTGCCCCTTCCCCCCATAGCCCTTCTTGACATCACGACTAACGGAATACAGAAATTACTGGAAGGACTCGACACAACTAAATCCACACGCCCCGACAACATTCCCGCCTTCATCCTTAAATCCTTTGCCCCCATCCTTGCCCCCATCCTTCAGGCCATATTCGCCCAATCACTGTCATCCACCTCATTACCCTCTGACTGGCTTTTGGCAAACATTAATCCTTTATTCAAGACAGGTGACCGGACTGACCCAGCCAATTATCGCCCCATCTCACTAACATCGATTCCATGTAAAATTTTCGAACACATAATACACAAACACATAATGAATCACCTTGACGCAAACAACATCCTTACTGACTCACAACACGGCTTTCGACCCAAACGCTCATGTGAATCGCAACTCATTACTACATATCACGACATGACGAGGCTACTTGACCGACGTGACATTAAACAAGTTGACACTATTGTTTTAGATTTTGCCAAAGCCTTCGACAAAGTCCCGCACAAAAGACTGACATTAAAATTGAAATACTACGGTATTCCAGGACCTATTCTTCACTGGATCACTGCATTTCTTACTAACAGGACTCAACGTGTTCTTCTTGACGGATCTTCATCCGACACTGTCCCTGTTTCTTCAGGTGTCCCACAAGGCACCGTTCTAGGCCCCTTCTTTTCCTCCTGTACATTAACGATCTTCCACTGTCAACGCCTAACTCTTCCACTAGACTATTTGCTGACGATAGTTTACTGTTTAAAGCAGTAAAGACTACTGACGACTGCAGACTACTACAAAACGACTTGGACGCCCTCGAGCGGTGGGAGCGCACCTGGCATATGCACTTCCGACCAGACAAATGCAAACTATTAAGATTCCCCAGAGCGCAAAACCCCATCCATCACACTTACACTCTCCATAATTCAGATTTAGAATCAGTTCACACACAAGTACCTTGGTATCCATCTCTCAACTAACTTGAAATTCAACACCCACATAAACCATATCAGTGCCACAGCCAACAGAACACTGGGGCTCCTGAGGAGGAATTTACATAACTGCACACCTGACATTAAACACATAGCTTATGACACACTTGTGAGACCAACTCTGGAATACTGCTCCACGGTGTGGGATCCTCACACACACAGAAACATTGAGAGGTTAGAACAAATCAACACCAAGGCAGCAAGGTTCATTACAAACAATTACACTCGAACGCCTGGCATCACAACACGGATCAAACAACAGATAAACATGGACCCTCTTCACATACGCAGACAAGCACACAGACTTACACTTATGTACAAGATCACAAACACTCACATCGACATTGACCCACAAACATACCTACACAACGCAAACAGTCAACGTACTCGTAACACACACATATATAAATACCAAACATATCACACTAACACTGACGCATACAAGCACTCATACTTTCCATGCACCATACGTGACTGGAACAGCCTCCCTCAACAGATTTTAGACTGCGGTACAATAGACTCATTCAAAAAACAAATACACACTCACTTGTCACCACAACACACCAACACTAACAATTACACTTGAATCACTTCCCTCCCCTGCACACCCGGCTCCCCCGTCCCCCCAACAGCCAACAAATATGCGTGTTATGCACCTGTACGGGTGCCCTGCGCATTATTGTCCAGATCCAGATCCAGAATTAAGACACCTCTCCTCCCGAAATTGACCTCTCTTTTGGCCGCTCATTACTTATGTTTTTGTGGGAACAGCGATTAGCGGGCTTTTTTTTTACAGCTTTGTTCGCTGCCCTTGAGCAGTTTCTTTAGCTGTAATAAAAAAAAGAGCAAATGAACAGAGGTTGCTAACCCATGGTTGCCCTGCACACATTCTGAATGTTTTGGCTCATGATTTGGAAATTGGTAACATAGAAGAACATGTGGTTCATGTTGTAAAATACTTATAAAACCATCACTCTGCCTCAGCAAGATAACGTGAGAAAGGCGGTCAACGTCTTGTTCTGCCCCAGGACACTAGACGGACCAGGCGTGGCTGACTGAAGATGTATATCTATATTAGCTCAGGTAAATTTGTGAAGTTGACAGGGAAAATATTGATATCAAAGCTAGAGAGTGTTTTATTTGTTTATTTTTCCATTCTATATTGTTGCCCTGCAATAAGATCAAGATTTAAATCAATGAAAAAAAATATATATAAATCTTGATTTAAATCAATGACTTAAAAAATTAGATAGTTCGACAAGACTTTAAGCGTTGTGAATTTTGAATGTAGCTCAAAATAGATGTTCTGGATCGTTATCCACAAACATTCACATTCAATAAGGCTTTCATAGCGGTTGTGGGTGCTTCTATGGGTAGTTATGTGAGCCTAGTGATAGTTTGAGAAGGCCTCTGCACCGTGAATGTGAAAAACACTTATGAGCCAAAAGCGACGCAAATGTAAAATGATTTACTTCGACCTAAAACAAAAGCACCGCTTGAGAAGATTTGAGCAGAAGAAAATAATCAGTCATTTGCACCGTGTTATACTAAATATGATTCCTTGAGTCAACGAAACACGCTCTTGACTGATTGGTGCTAGCGTGGTGATGAATCTATTAGCACCATCACCACCACCACCACCGTCACCACCACCACCACCATTTCCTATTTTCACTACCATCACTTCAACTACCAAAAACAACCACTATCTCTACCACCATCACCACCACCACCAGCACCACCGAAGTCAACAGTTACTATCATTCTCTTGTTTCCCCGTCAAGGCGATTTTTCCTTCACTTTATCGACGCGGCCATTCACGGGCGAGGGAAAGGTAGTCCGATGAAGAGCCCGCTCGAAACTGTGTACACAATTACACATTTTGCCCCCGCCGCCGTCGAAAGCATTGTTGATGTGGTATCCAGAAACTGCTCAAATATTAGCCAGGAAAGAGCGGCGAGGCGTGGCGCGGGGTAGTCAACGGAGGCCGAAAAGTGACCAAGCCTGGGTGGGTCGCCGCCGAGTTTGGGATTTTTTTTGAAGGCTGTTATGACTGTTATTATTGTTATTATTATTGTTCCGCCCGTTTTGAAGAGTGTGGCGGAGGCGGGGACAGTGTGTGTGTGTGTGTGTGTGTTGCCTCACGAGGTGTCAAGTAGAGTTCAAAGGCTGCTGCTGTGTCACGCTATCAACATATACAAGTCACTGGACGCCCCCGGACACTCCGAGATGCCCGTGTCAGCTGACCATCACCGGAGCGACGGCGGGCGCAGCGAGCACTGCACACCCTGCGGGGCTCCATCGCGCTGCCTCGCCTCACACTGTAAAATGGCCGCCCCAAACACTGCCCCGCCACGGCCGGAGCTCTCACATGCTTACCGCTGCTACGTCATCTTCATACTGATTTTTTTTTTTAAACACAACGTCCACTAGGAGGAGTGCCAACAGCCCGCAGACACAGGAAAGCCGCCTACGCTAGTGTAATACGTGTGAATGAGTCACAGCGTAACGGCCATCACGTCACGGGCTGCCGCTGCCGCCCCGCCCTCCGCCACCGCCGCCACACCGCCCCGGCCCTTCGCTGCCCTGCCCGTCCCCTGCTGCTGCCCGGCGGGGTGCCTCCATTGGCCTGAAGCTCACATTACCTCGTCTCGGTGTGAGAGGCGCCAGTACCGGCACAGTATAGGGCGACAGATAAAGCACAAAGTGGCCTCTGGTGACGTGCCCGCCGCCGGGCGACACCCGTCCTTCTCTCTCGCCCCGCGCCCCGCTCCCTGCCTCTCATTCCGCGGCCCTGGCCTCTCCTTCCCCTCGTCACCGTACTGTGGGCATGGTAACAGTCACTTACGACTGCTGGCGGCTCGTCCGTGCATGAAGGGTGGCAGGAACAATGACGCTGAGGGGAGAACACAATGCCGGGGTGGGCCGCGAGCTGACCAATCACATCACACGGGTTGCACTCACGCGGGCGCCGCCGCCCATTCCAACAAACCCTCTTCTCTGCCTCCCGCCCGCTGTGCCCCACGCCGCCGCTGCCTCACGTCACTAAATCATTTACTCAATCCTCTCGTCACCTCATCTCCGCGTGAAGGGCGCCGGTAACAGCTGCGTATCCCTTAGAGCAGGGATTGGGGAGGGAGGGGAGGAGGGACTGGGTGCGCGGAACATGGCCGCCACGCGCTGGGACCCATATCATGGAGGTAGACCCATATAGCCTAGTCAAGCCCCGTTATCCTGCCCTAGCGACTCCACGCCCCATCTTCCTCGTGTCCAAATGAAAGGGTTAACCAGAATCTCCACTCTTTCGTCCCTTCCAGTAGTAAACTAAACAGCAGCCTCCCTTAAACGGCGTATTCTTAATTAAACTTTTTGCTACAACTGTCGGCTTCATACTCTGTCAAGATAGTCGAGTCGGGAGATGGGTCCCCATGCACCATGGTGACATATTTTTCTCACTTACATGTTTGTAATCCTCGAGGTGTCTAGTAAACAGATTTTTATGTTCCCGTCATGAAACTTGTCCCAAGGGGTTCTTTAGCGGCCATCTTGGATTTCCGACGATAATCAATAATCGCATAACTTTTGAGCTAGTCATCATGCAGAGACAAATGAACAATTTTTTCTGGGTAAAGTTGACTTGAGAAATTGATTGATGGGGTTATCTTTGTGATCAGGTTAAGTTGAACACATTAAAACTCGGTAAATATGCAAAAAAAAAAAAAAAAAAAGATCAACACTCATACACTTGCAAATGAGTTATTTGCATATATACAAAACTATAATAATCCGATGAGTTCTGCAATCACCGATAATTGCTAGTAATTAGGAAAAGAAATAAGATAAGCAGGTAGTTACTGAGCCTACCTGCCTACATATTAGACTTAGTCCTAACCAATAATGGGAACTTGCTACGTGAGTTGGAGGTGGGCGGAGAGTTAGGAAATAGTGACCACAGAACGGTTCGTTTTAGCTTAGACTGGGCGGTAACCCGCGAACCAAACCCAGTGTTAGTGCCAGATTTCAGAAGAGCAAATTACGAGGGGCTTGAAGACATCTTGAAGGGGTAAACTGGGATAATCTAGGGATTCATGAGGGCCAGAACTGCGGATTGGAGAGCCAGGAGAACCAGGTAGAAATGTCTTACAATAATTTAGTTAGAGTAATAGTAGAGGGGCAAGGACAGCATATACCACAGCGAACACTTAGAAAAGAAAACAATGATCCTATGGATGACTCGTGGACTAAAACACGAGATTGGGTTAAAGAAGGAATTTATCAGAAAATAAAGAATGGTGAAACACATCTCAGGGGCCGGTACGTCGAACTATCTAGATTAGTTAAGAAAACACCAGGATAGCAAAAAGGAACTATGAGATCAAAGTAGCAAATGAGGCGAAAAGTAATCCTAAGGGCTTCTTTCAGATGTATAGAACAAAAACACGGGAGAAAATTGGGCCGCTGAAAACAAACACAGGGGAGCTAGTAGAAAATTACGAAAATATGAGCACATTGTTGAACGACTACTTCCTTTCAGTATTCACACAGGAGGATCGAACGACTATACCGGAAAGAGTTCAGGTGTACGAGGGCGGGGATGGCGATAAATTGAGGGATATAATCATTACCAGGCAAGTAGTTCAGGATGAGATAGATAAGCTTAAGAAGAACAAGTCGCCAGGTCCTGACGGGATATTTCCGAGGGTATTAAAGGAATTAGGTGATGTACTAGTGATTTCACCAACCGACATCTTTAAGATGTCGGTAAATACTGGCTATGTGCCGAGCCTATAGAAAGTAGCTAATGTGACGCCGATTTTTAAAAAGTCAGTTGCTTCAAACTATCGCCCAATTAGCTTAACATCGGTTATAGGCAAGATGCTGGAGTCCATAATAGCCAGGAACATTCGGGAGCATTTAGAGAAACATAGCTTATTTCACGACTCGCAGCATGGGTTCACAAAAGGTAGGTCATGCCTCACCAATCTCTTGTCCTTCTACAATAAAGTATTTGAGGCGGTTGACAGAGATGAAAATTATGATGTAATCTATCTTGATTTTAGTAGAGCGTTTGACAAAGTTCTTCACCAACGAATGTTGCTTAAATTACAGGCTCACGGAGTAGAGGGTAAAGTTTTGAACTGGGTCAAGGCGTGGCTTAGCAATAGGAAGCAAAGAGTGCAAATCAATGGTAAAAGATCTGACTGGGGATGTGTTACGAGTGGGGTCCCACAAGGTTCGGTATTAGGTCCACTTTTGTTTATTATTTATATCAATGACTTAGATGCAGGAATTAGTAGTGATGTTAGTAAATTTGCAGATGATACCAAGATCGGTAGAGTAATTGAGTCGGATCAGGACGCTAGTATTCTCCAAGGTGAACTCAACAGATTGTATGACTGGGCATATAAATGGCAGATTGAGTTCAATGTAGGGAAGTGCAGTATTCTGAGTGTAGGTAGGAACAACCCTCACATAACTATCGCTTAAATGACACTCTCATAAGCAGGTTTTAAAAGCGAGAGATTTAGGGTCTTAGTGAGCTCTGATCTCCGTCCAAGGGCACAATGCATTCAAGCTAGAAATCGAGCTAATAGGGTACTGGGATTTATTTCAAGGAGCGTAAGCAACAGAAGCCCCGAAATCTTCCTCAAACTATATTTAGCATTAGTTAGACCTCATCTTGACTATGCGGTTCAGTTCTGGTCACCTTACTATAGAATGGATATCAAAATGTTAGAATCAGTGCAGAGGAGGATGACTAAGATGATTCAGGGGTTGAGAAACTTGCCATACGAGGAAAGACTCAAACAGTTAAACTTGCATTCTCTAGAAAGGCGAAGGGTGCGTGGAGACATGATCGAGGTTTATAAATGGATGAAGGGCTTTAATAAGGGAGACATTCATAAGGTTTTGTTGGAAAGATAACGGGTAGGACACGAAGTAACGGGTTTAAACTGGATAAATTCAGATTCAACAGGGACATATGCAAAATTGTTTTACTAACAGGGTGGTGGATGAGTTGAATAGGCTTAGCAGTCATGTGGTGAGTGCCAATACAATTGTCACATTAAAAAAGACTAGATAAATTCATGGACAGCGATATTAGGTGGGGTTAGATACACGGGAGCTTAGGGTCAAAGGAGCTGCCTCGTACAGGCCTACCGGCCTCTTGTAGACTCCTGCGTTCTTATGTTCTTATGTTCTTATCTTATATACTTTCACTGCCAGATAAATGCTACTCTTGTAATAATATACTTTGACTCATGAATTCGAGCCTTAATAGAACTGTCGAGGAACTGAAATCTATTTTAAAAGGAGTGAAGGTTATGCAAGAGGCAATTATCGAAGCGTCTCGTTCTCGTGCACAGTTCCTTTTAGTCACATCCACTTCATACCTTTTCTTGATTTTATGAGCTCGAAAAGGAGGTTGCAGGTCAAAGGGGCGGGAGCAAGGAACGGAGTGAGAAGGGCGTTAGTAGAGGAAACAAAGGTGAAGTGCAAAAGGAAGAAATGAGAGAGACAGGAGGAGAAAATGGAGGATTTTGACAAGGAGAAAGGTGTTGGTAGAGGAAGAAAAGGTGAAGGTTAATAGGAAAAGAGGAAAGAGACAGGGGGAGAAGATAAGAGGGGTGCAGACAAGCAGAAGGGTATTAGAAGCGTAAGGGAATGATGATAATGGGAAAAATAAGACGATAGAAGGAGGAGGAGGAGGAGAAGGAGGAAGAAAAGAAACAGAAAGAAAAAGAAAACAAAGAGAATGAAAGAAAAACAGAGAGGAGAAAGAGAAAGAAAAAGAAAGTGAGGAAGAGAAAAAAAGAAAAAGTGAGAGTAAGAGGAAGAGGAAGAGGAGGAAGTGGAGATGGAGGTGACGGTGGTGGTTGAGGGAGAAGAGGAAGGGATGCGAGACGGTACGGCAGACGCGAACGAGATAATTAGAGAGATACAGGTGCGCCCGGTTGTTAGCTGAGATTAGGAGAAGCCTCGGAAGATACGGGGAGAGAGTGAGAGGTGAAGGGTGCGATGAGGGTCGATAACAGGTGCGAAGGACGGTAGGGAAGGCCGGGAGGGACATGCAGTTAGGGAATACAGGAGAAAGAGGAGGCGGGGCAGGAGGTGAAACACGGGAGGGAAAAGGGTGTGATACAGAGCGATAATGTGTCAAAAGGCAGAGAGGAGGCGGGTGAAAGAGGAGGCATGGAAAGGTTAAGGATCTGTCAGAGGGTGAGATAAAGAGAATGGAGAAAGAGCAGAAGGTGGAAATTGATATATAGAGGCCTGTAGGAGCTAAGTAGAAACGCGTGCAGTCCCTGGGAAGTGAAGAAGGCTGAGGGGCGTGCAACTTGTGCGGGTGAAGAGATGGAGAAGGAGCAGGAGGAAGAGGAGGCGGCAGGAAGAAGTGCATGCAACTATTATTTGGCAGATGAAGAGATGGAGGAGGAACAGGAAGAGGAGGAGACGGTACAAAGCAGGTGGAGTCAGAAAGTGATAGAAGCGTGTTGGGAGCTGATGTAGAAAGGCGCACGGTGAAGAGAAGGAGAAGGAGCAGGAGGAAGACGAGGCGGCAGAAAGAGGGAGCAGGAAACAGAAGTACATGCAACTATTTTTTGGCAGATGAAGAGATGGAGGAGGAAGAGGAAGAGGAGGAGAAGGTACAAAGCAGGTGGAGTCAGAAAGTGATAGAAGCGTGTTGGGAGCTGATGTAGAAAGGCGTACAGTATAATTATCATCGTAGGTTTTTAGTTAGACATTCTCAAGTCAAGGTTCTTTTACAGGGTACGAGCAGAGAACAAATTGCGGTCTGGTAGCCTGTATCATTAAGGAATTGCGAAGATACAGATTCGTAATGATCGGCGCTCTCGTAGAAAATTAGCAGGCAAATTAATAAGAGGTCCTGTCTAGTGAAAACGAATCAGATTAACGCGCCTGTATATACTTTGAAAATGGTGGACGTGCGGAGGAGGCAGCGGCGATGGCTGACAAGCTGAAGGTTGATAGTGACCAACCGCGCAGCATAGACCCCTCCCCCCACCTTGGCAACACCTCGGCGCGCCTGGCTCATGTCCCCCCCAATCCAACACACCTGCCTAAACCACTCCACAGACCAACCCAACTCCCTCCATCACCCCCCCCCTCCGATACCCACCCCCCAGTTCTCTCCCCCCCGACTCCCCTAACTCTTCCCCGCATGCTCACTGCCTAATTTTCCCAGGATTTCCACTCACCTCCAATTCGCCCCCCGCCTACCCTTTATATACTCTTCCCAAACTCACCGCCGCAGTTCTCCTCCACTAACCCACCCCTCAACTTGCCCCCACGCATTTATCACAAGTCTTCCACGCGTCCCTATACCCAAGTTAACTCTCCCTGCAGGCCCACTCTCTCCACTCTCCTCTGTTTTCCCCCCTTCTAACGTTCCCCTGCATTCCTACCCCCCGACACTCTTCTTTTTATGCTTAGTACCCTCCAACACCCCCTGCATACTTACCTCAGACTCTTCCCCGCATGTCCAATCTAATGCTTCTCCCTCGCGCTCCCTCCCACACCCCCCAATCAACTCCCCCGCACCTCCATCTCCAGTTCTCCCCAGCATGCCTGTCTGCAGCCCTCCCTCCCTCCCCTTCCCCAGCCCTCCTCTGATTACTGCTCCCTTGACCAGCACAGTAACCCTAAGCACGAGTACTTCACCTAATGTTTGCCAGCCCCCTTGTGTTTGTTTGTCTTGAGGATGAAATATGAAGCTTTAATCACTCCGACGATGACTCAGCCTTTGTTTGCCTTGCTCTACGTGTTTGTTCCCCTGATGTGCGAGGCGACTTAAGCACAAATACAGTTAGCCAAGAGAGAGAATCCAAGTAGAGAAACAGCTACTCAAGAAAGGTAACTCACACACAAGCAAACTAGCTCGGGCTGATGGGCAGTAAAAGGTATTGATTTTCGCGTATACAGATGCACTAAAAACTCTGCACAGCATTTTCAAGTCGATACAACACAGCGAGGGAGACAGAGTGATTAAAGCAGGAAAACAGTTACCCCAGACAGAGAACCTTGCCCCAAACCACGAAGTAATAGGATAACCGGCTGATGCTTACGTCACTTATGTAAGCAGTATCTCCGCCTCCTAGTTTTCGCTCATTCTCAATATATAGCGCTGGTAAAGTGGGCGAGAATTAAAGCAGAGAAACAGTTACCCAAGATAGAGAACCTTGCCCTAAACCACGAAGTAATACGATAACTCTGGTACTTGCGTCCCTTATGTAAGCAGTGTTTCTCCTTCCTGGTTTTCGCTCATCCTCAATATATAGCATTAGCGCTGCCATTACTATCCTGCTTACTCTTTTATTTTCGTCTGTGGTCATTCAATTTCAGTGTGAGAAATGCTCACTATTATTTTTCCTTTATTCAAGCAAAAGGTACCGGTTTGGAGGGTCTGGCGGCGGGGGTCTGCTGTTGTTTGTTCTTCCTTTGTGTTCCTTTGTGTTTGGTGCGGGGAGGGTGCATGGTCGCCGCTCACCCCCTCGCTAAGGCATGGACGATACTGATGAGCCACGATTGATATGTTCACAATATTTATCGAGGAGGTATACTGAAGGGTCACTCGGTACCTTATTCTGTGCTCACCTGCGCTGGACTGTTCGATAATAACGTAACCTTGATCCACCTGACCTTAAAGTGCTTCCCTGACCTTAGCTGCGTTTTTCTGTTAAGGTGAAGAAGGTGGAGGTGGAGAAGGTAGGAAAGGGGGTAGGGAGGGAAGCGAGGTTATATAAGATAGAAGGTGGAGGGGGTATTCAGAGGCTGGATGCAAGAGGGAGTAGTGAGGAGATGGATGGAAGACGGGGTGGAGATGGATGGGGAGTTGGTGTAAGAAGGTGGGAAGGGGACAGGTGGAGGAGGAGGGTAGTGGGGAGGTAGACGAGGGATATGTAAGAAAACAAGAGAGAGGGAGGTGGAGGAGAGAGGTAAGTTGAGGGAGGCAGAGAGTAACGGTGCGGGTGGTTAGATGGAGGTGGAGGGAGGAGGTGGGAAACAGGTGGTGCAGGGAGGGCGAGGGGGTTTACGAAGTGGAGGGAGGTAGTAAGGAGGTGGATAGATGAAAGAGGAGGCGGGGATACAGGGTAGGGGGTCCATGTAACGGGTAGAGGGATCAGGTCGCTCACTGGTATTCACAGGATCCGGTGCCCCGATGTCAGGCAGGAGAGAGCGGCCTGCTGAAGCTCTGATCGTAATGCTTGCAAACTGTAATGCCTTCAGCTTATCATGCTTAGCCAAAGTAGTGCTAATAATCCACTCTGCGTGAAATATTTAGCTACGGAAAGCGAATGAATCAGTGCTTTCTCTGCCATAAGGTTTTAATAAAAGTATATTTTGTTCATATTTACTGATGCTGTACAGTAACATTATATTTCACACGCAATGTTAAGCTTGAGAAAACAAAAGATACTTGTGTGATATATTGAATTGTTGGGTTCACAAAATTGACTAACACATTTGGTAGTGATTTGCGTTTACATCTCTCGTGAGCGCTTCTTTATATCTGAAAAATAAGCACCACTAAAACTTGCTTATACATAACTTACAAGATAACAAGTATGACTCCAGTGAACATGTTGCATCTTCGTGGCGCGTCCCCAACCTTCGTGACGGCGCGGAACATTTATATGAAGTGTAGGAGTCACATAAACTAATCTAGCGGCACTCAACGCCTGGCAGTGATAGCAGTGTTCATTTTCCTTCAAGTGGAGAAAAAACGCCCAACGTACCGCCCCACATGCAGGGAATTCCTCCAAAAGCTTGCCAGGGGACACGCCGTCAAGGTGTGTGTGTGTGTGTGTGTGTGTGTGTGTGTGTGTGTGTGTGTGTGTGTGTGTGTGTGCTTTCTTCATCCCTCGTTCCCCGGCTCATTCCTTCACGTAACCAATAGAAATCAAGTACTCGTAGATCTTCAGGTTACACAAAAGATGACTGTGTATATTCAGGGCAGCGGGGACTATATACATGTCACACTATCACGGGCCTGCAGCTGTTATTGTCACACACACAGGGTCCACACGCAGGGCTTCGAGTTAAGAGTGATCAAATACTCATATGTTTAATGTTGTATAAGGGGACAGCTGTGTGTGTGCTATGAAAGGGAATACGTAGATATGTGGAAGGTTGTGTCGAGTTGTCAGATGGAAAATTTAGGTTTTGAGGCACTGGAAGGAAGGCACTAAACTCCTTCTGCCCCAATCTGAGATAATTGCAGTTTCAAAGGGTGTGCATTTTCAGCATACAACCTTGAGGTGCGTAATTTCTGTTGTTTTGGACGTCTTTTTTATTTTTGTTACAGCAAAGGAGACAGTTCAAGGGCATAAATAAAGAAAACAATAATGAAAAAAAAGCCCGCAACTCACTGCTCCTAAAAAAAGTACAGAGGAGTGGCCGAAAGAGAAGTCAATTTCGGGAGGAGAGGTGTCCTGATACCCTCCTCTGACGTGGAGTAATGTAGAGTTTAGAGTTACCGGCACTTGACAGGGGAACAGATATTTTTAGAGATAATAAACGAAGAATAGAAAGTGGTTTATGGAACAGGGCTCAGTGGAAGACTCCTATTCATGCATGGGCTAAGGAGTAGGTGAGTGTCTACTAAACCCGAAATAGACTGGCCATATAATTATGTTCTCAGACGCACCTCTTTATTCGTGCCTAGTTAACCAGTTCTGCTCTGCTGCGATACACTCGACTCTGCAAACATTATCATATATTATCACACAAACAGTTATGTCCGTCCATGTCTCCTAACGCTGTCAGGTGTCAGCCGGTACAAGCCTCCTCAGACGATTACAGCACCAATTACTGTCTCCTACAGTACGTACTACCATGGCTGTATTCTTTTGCTTTGCCTTCTACCGCCCGTAGGTCCACAGTGCAGTAGTGTCATGTTTCAGTTTTTATGTGGACAATAATTATATCTGAAGGCCCCACAAACGGCACACCGTTCCTTCCCCATCGATTTACGGAGTAACCTCACCCGCGGGTTAACCCGTCCGCTGCGATTGGCACGGATTTGGCTTTCACTGGTAGCCTGGTAACATACGCTCCCAGGTCTTTCTGTGCCTATGTGGTGGGTGGTGGAGTATTTCATGTGGTATTGGTATTCTGGATTTTTCCTCACAACCTGCATGACCTCACATTTTCCTTCACTAAACTGGAGCAGCCACTTTTTAATCCACTCCTGTAGTTTGGTGATGTCCTCTTGTAGGAAATTCGCATCCAAGGGGTTAACACCAGTCATCAGCCCACCACTTCCGCCCGCGAGATCCTGTGACTGTAGAGGATCGCCAGTTAACACATCGAAAGCGCTTTTTGTATAAACCCTTATGATACTGTTTGCAAGATGTATTTTTTTTTTAACGATTGCAGCAGCGTGGACTACTCATTTCGAGGAAAATTAAGTCGATAAATTCTCAAGAACTCACCCATGAAGTGTTTTTTGAAGTCACTACATCACTATTCATTAGTGTGAATACAAAGAAGATGGATCGAAAGGACGATGATAAAGGAAATTATTTTAGCCCAAATTTGGCAAATTTCTGCAGAAACGCCTCGTCATTCCATATCAAGGAAGGCGCGGCACGCTGGCGGCGCTGTCTCGACGCTGCTCAGTTACGTCGGCGAGGCGGCGCGGTGATGCCTCTCACAGGTTTTGTCGGGCTCACTGTCTACGGCTCTCACTTTGTCTTGCTAATAACGGTACCCAAAGGTTTTGTTAACGTCTTTTTTTTGTCATGGAATAAGACACTTTAGCCTTCTCCATCCTGCTGAGCAAGATATCATGAGTGCCTTTTTTTTATTTATATTCAGTTGCGCCTCAATGTCCCGGTCAATCACTGAGTCCATAAATTGCTTCCACACTACCCTGGAGCCTCCATTGTGGACCAGCGGGAGACGAAAATAATACCAAGTTTATTCTGTAAATTTGTTGCCTGTCAAGGAGGAAGAACTTGGCTGATTTCCTTGAACATCGGGTACTTCAAAGAAAATTGTCCATAGCATTTCAAGGAAAGTTTCGTGAATGTAATTTCTTTTAACCAAGAACAGGTTGTATAACAGCGAAGACAGAAACTGCACACTCATCCCTCGAGCCTCACCTCACACAACAGCCTCAGACACCACTGCCCCGCCCCACTGCACCCCCCACATCAGCCCCTCACACCCCGGCCCCTGCCACCTGCCCCTCAGACACCCCTGCCACCCAGCACCCCACACAGCAGCCCCTGACACCCCTGCCCTGCAACCTGCCCTCAGACACCCCTGCCCTGCCACCCAGCACCCCACACAGCAGCCACTAACACCCTTGCCCAGCCACATGCCACTCAGTCAACCCTGCCCCGCCTACCATCACCCCACACAGCAGCCCCTCACACCCCTGCCCCGCCACCTGCCCCTCAGACACCCCTGCCCCGCCACCCAGCACCCCACACAGCAGCCCCGAACACCCCTGCCCCTGCAACCTGCCCCTCAGACACCCCTGCCCTGCCACCCAGCACCCCACACAGCAGCCCCTAACACCCTTGCCCCTGCCACCTGCCCCTCAGACACCCCTGCCCCGCCACCCCGCACCCCACACCGCCGCCCCTGACACCCTTGCCCCGCCACCTGCCCCTCAGACACCCCTGCCCCGCCACCCAGCACCCCACACAGCAGCCCCTAACACCCTTGCCCCGCCCCCCAGCACCCCACAAAGAAACCCCTACGCACCCTGATCCCCGCTACCCTTACCCCGCAACGTCTGCCTTCCTTCCACACAATCGACTCCTTCATTCAAAACCCCAACCTCCATCCCTACCTCCCTCTCCCCCTCCTTCCCTCCCTTCCTCTCTCCTAATAGGGACGTGACAAACCAAGAAACACGACCTCTGCATTAGACAACTGTAACTTTTTTTAGTGTCACGCTAGCAAGGAGTCTCAGCTACCATCGTTCAGAATACCAAACGAACCCACTAATGTCTCCCACGCTCTGCTAGTCAGCGTCGGGGGAGCGGGGTGGTGGGTAGAGGAGATGGCACCCAAACCTCCACTCTGCTCCCCCTCCCATCTCTCGGCTCTCCCCCAGCGCGCGTCAAGGCAGCAGTCTGGCATCACGAACTTATCTAATTTTTTCTCATTATAACATAAATGGTTTTTCGCTTGTCTCCTTAGTTGTCGTTGCACGTGTTGGCGAGCTTTTGTATCCGTTGAGTGAAGTCTTTTTTGTTATTATCATATATTTCTTTCTTTTTATCCTCCGTTTCTTCTTTCGCGGACTAGAGAGGGTATCAGGACACCTCTCCTCCCGAGATTGATTTCTCTATTTGGCCACTCGACTCTATTTAGGAGCAGTAAGTGGCGGTCTTTTTTTTCTTTTTTTTTCCGCCCTTCCACTGTCTCCTCTGCTGTAAAAAAAGAAAAAAATAGATAGAGTCGTCGTGTACGGAGATTTCTTCTGGTCGGCTGTCAGACTTTATGTACAAAAAAGAATATCATTGAAATCAGTCCCCTCAAGAGTCTCTTCTGCGCCTCTTCCTACAGTTCCTGTCGCCTCCTCCCGTCCTGTTCACCTTTCACGTTCCACCTGTCCTCTCCTCGCCTCGCCTTTGCTGTCACACCTTTTTATTACCCTCTCCTCGCGACCCTCCTCCTTTGTCCTCTCTCCGCGATTTTTTTTTTCATTCTTTATCCTTTACATTTTTTTCCCCTCCTGTTCGTCTTCACTTCTCTCGCCCATCTCACCTCTTGTACCATTTTCACACAGTCATCGTCCTCCTTCACCCACCTAGATGTCCTCTTCCTCCCTCTCCCTCTTCATACTAAGCCCGTGATCCATCGTTTTCTATGCTATTGTTCGTCCTACTCCTCACCTTCCTAAGCACGTATCATCTCCTCTCCCTTCTTCACTCCTCTCTTACTAAGTTCTCTTCTCAGTCCTTTCTACTGTTCAATCATCCACGGTACTCTTCACTCACTTTACTCCTCACCTTCCAAAAGCACGTATCCTCTCCTCTCCTTCTTCACTCCTCTCTTACTAAGTTCTCTTCTCAGTCCTTTCTACTGTTCAATCCTCCGCGGTAGTCTTCACCCTCTTTTCTGACCGGTTCCCATGTTCACCTTGGCGTGACCTAGCTATTATTATTTTCACTTTCGCCCACCGCCAGTAGCATCATCATCTTCCTCGCCTTTCAGAGCCTCCCATCCCCCATCATCATCTCGTTTCAGTGTTGCTTAGGGCCATATTTTTAAACATTTCTGCGCCCAAGAACACGTAATTTACTAGTCTTTCGCTGGAGTTTAGGGCATATCCAGGGGTACTTTTATGACCCTGGTGGTAGTCTGAGCCTTCTTCTGTACCGTGAACCTAAAAGAACACTCATTAGAACTCGATTAACCTCCTTTTTGGCCTTTGGAAAAAGTTGGTGTGAGGGGTGGGAGCATCTGACAGTACCAACCTTAGTCCTCACCCACGTCATTCTTCTTTCTTTGACCCCCAACGTTCAGCAGCGATCATCCTCTCGCACTTCTCACATCACCTACGTTCTCCTCCTCCTACTCTCCTCTACTCCCCCTAGCCCCTCTCCCCACCTCCACCCACACCTGCCCGTGCAAGCAAGCCCGTCTATTGCCCAGCGCCACCCGAATTTTTTGACTAACTCTCTCTCATTCATACTCTCTCTCTCTCTCTCTCTCTCTCTCTCTCTCTCTCTCACACACACACACACACACACACACACACACACACACACACACAGTTTCCAGGCAGCTCTATCTTCCATCGTGAATAGGTAAACAGATAATACCGGTTTAATATACTTTTTTTCTCGCTGACACGTGCACTTGGTGGCTTGGGTCAGTTCGACTGGTTTGGGATAGCTGGTTCAGGCTCGGAAGTCTTTGCTTGTTGTCCCTGTTCTAAAAGGAAGTATTTTATTTCAAAGTTAGAATTATGAACGCCTCTTTTAGTGCTGGCGTGTTCTTTCCGCTTTATGTTTTTTGGGGGTAACATCTCTAACATGTAAGATGGCTGAAAGCTTACCTATTTTAGTCACATGGTGTTGACGTCAGCCTCCTGTGTAGCCTCGAAATATGACCACACAAAGGAGTACATAAACTGCATTTGATTGTAAGTTGTCACATGTAATAATCGCGAAAATACACGCTGTCGAGGCCTGAGTCAAGAAACCTTTTGTGGAGTGACACACACAAAACAGTTCACAAAAAACACCAGCAAAGCGAGTAGCGCAATGGCGTACACGTGCGAGGCCTTGATAAATGTGCCACACACTTAGCCAAGGATTTTAATGAGAGACTCCATGGACTTGACGCTGCGAATAACTATTACAAAAACTACTGCGGTTGCACTGAAAGTCGGACATTTTTTTCTTGTGATTTCATTCAGATGCAAAACCATAAGAATTTCTTCGGCTGGGAGACAAGCCTCGTTCTCCTTATCATTGTACTAAAACACTACTCAGTACAACGTATATTGAGTAAATGGATATTACTTGAAGATATCATAGTTTGAGCATCATTAAAACAAAAAGTCTGTTCTTGCAGCACAGTACACTGAACAAACATTTAAGCGTCTCTTTGCTGCCAAAACTTAAGGAATGTCTCGCAGGTGTTGTCCATAGTACTCTTTTTGTTTAGATGTAATCCATTGGAGTGTGAGGCCGCTCCGTCACATTTCTGAGGTCTACAAGGTCGCACTTTCAGGCTGCTCAGCGCTGTGAAGGCAGGCGTGCTGTCTGGGTGGTGGTTTCAGCGTAGGAGGCTGGAGCTGCTCACTGCGTTTAGTCACCCATAGAAACAATAAGCTTTAGATAAATACATAGGCATAATTGCTCTGCTAAATTGTTCAGTGCTGTGAAGGTTGAGGTACTGTCTGCTTGTTATGGTCAAACCTACTGAGTTTATTTATCGCACTGAGAAGCTCAGGTCTCCTATGCTTGTGCAAATTTTGCACCAGCACAGGAGACATGAGCTGCTCAGTGCGTTCTTGCTTTCAATAAAGCCACGTTTTTTATATGTGCGTTAAATATGTGGCTAACAAAGTGAGGATATACACACTATATTTAAGCTAATAGTCAAAGGCTGATAGGGGGTGAGGCGTATATAGGATATAGTATCATTCTTTAGAGTCCGTGGTGCAGCGGTTAGCATTCCTTGCTGCGAATCCGCGGACCTAGGTTCGAATCCCGGCCTTAGCTCGCCACGCAGCCCAGCCAGCTGTTCATCTTCCCTTTCGGGCTGGTCAATAAATGGGTACCTGGGGAAATCTGGATGAGGTAAACTGTGGTACCGCGGATGTCACACTGGCCCTGTGTCCCGAGGCAATAAGTTATTACCCGCCGTAGGATCAAGGGCCAATGTGACAGAGATGAGCCCCAAGGCTACGCGCAGGTGTGTGTGTGTGTGTGTGTGTGTGTGTGTGTGTGTGTGTGTGTGTGTGTGTGTGTGTGTGACTTCAGACGGAGGCAGACGGGGCTTGTTGTGAAGGCCGCAAGGTTTGTGGTGAACCTCTTCCCACACTGATGACGGTGGCTCGGATGGCTGGATCAAGGCCTCGAGGTGTAACTGGTAGTGGTGTAACCCATTTTCTGATTTATAGTGATTTTTTCTCTGTCAAACTACTCACTAAGAAGTAGGATGCATTTGTCATTATGAACCCATGCCGCCTTCCTTGGCTTGATGCTGCCGTTGCTGTTTTCTATCATGGGTGGAGGCAGAAGAAAGGTAATAAAAATGGATGCGGCTCCCATAAAAAGGGAAACAAAGGAGTGCCAATATCGGTTATTGTATTTGTACCTCTCGTGCTGTGTAATAAATTATCAACTCTGCAGCTGCACCCCCTCGTTAACCCACCGTCACCCCCCCCCCTCTCCTCCTACCCTAGTGACTGGCGACGCAGTTTGAATGGTTGTTAAGGAAAAGAAAATATCAATAAAGACCATGGAAGAAGAAGTAGTGGGTAAAGGATGTAGTTTTTCGAAGTTCCTTAACGGCACCAAGAATTGTAACGTCTGCTTCGTTCTTCTACTGGTCCTTCGTCCTTCTACTGGTCCGTCGAGTGTAGTTATGTTATACAATTTTGAAAAGTCTTGAATGTTCCGTGCAAGCAAAGAAAATTAAACGCCGCAGATATTAATGACGGGAAGTACAACGAGACGTGCCCCTTTGTCAAGCGTTAATCTCCCGCCATCAGCTCATTTGAAGATCACTTGAATGGCAGCAGTGTGACGTGTAATTTGTAAGTCAAAAGATGTTAATGGTAAAACTGCTTGACTTCTTAATTCGTTAGATAGGTCCACTGCTTTTTTTCCTCGCTTGGATAAATAACATTGGGTATATATTTCCTTAATCTCTTTCTTGTAACCTTGCGTCCTGCTCTCCACACACCACAACTGCCAGCACGCACCACCCAACCCGACTATCACCCAGCAGCCATGTACTACAACAACCAGCACGCTATCCAACCTTTTAAAACTCCAAGTAAAAACTGCAGAGCCCGCCCGCGGCAACCCAGAGTTATCATCCATCGTCTACAAAGGTTACACGCAAGACAATCACAGCACGTCCACTCACTCAAATGATCTGCCATTCCAGCCCCCACCCCCGACAACCTCCCCCCTCCCCTTTTTTCAACAACAAAGGAGACGACTCAAGGGCAACAAAAAGTGTAGAAAAAAAGCCCGCTACTCACCGCTCCCACAACAGACAAAAGTAAAGAGTCGCCAAAAGAGAGGTCAATTTCGAGTGCAGAGGTGTCTCCATACGAGGGCGGACAAGGTCCCTGTATATGGACAGCATCTGTGCGGGGGAGAAAAACTGGCGGAGACGATACAGAACGCCCAACCCCGAGCATGACGTAATGGCTTGTTGTCTGCTTCGTGTCTAATGGGCGTTTAGAACGTTGTGTGGTACAGTAGTACCTGCACCACACCTGTGTGTTTAGAAAAGGAAGTGGAGTACAAAGGCTAGCTGTGACACAAGGGCTGACGGACGGCTGCACCCAAGCCCGTGTCACGAGCAGTGATTGGCCGCAATACTTGTCCCCGATAGGAGAAAGCGCCGGGTTATCTTTTCCTTCATAAAAAAGTATAATCAACGGAGATGGGACATATAGGGGGGGAACCATTGCTATCTTTTTTGGGGGGGGCAAGGCAATATTTTTTTCTCTGTAACTTATTTACAAATATTATGCTTTTATCTTTCTAAACATTGATGAAAAACTTTTAATTTGATGCATCATTGTCATGAGTCCTTACAGTAATGTGGAGCGTTTACTTTTCTCAACGCCTATTAGATGATATATTGTTTTATAAAGAAAACCCATTTTAATGCTTTCACTGCACACACACACACACACACACACACACACACACACACACACACACACACACACACACATCATTCTCACCATCAAATCATCACCTTTTCCTTTGCAAGTCCCTGTACTGCTTACTATACACCACCAGCCCTAAATACGTTGCCTTCTGCTGCACACGTCAGACGCGAGGAGCGTCTAACATTTATTTGGTTTGTATAGATTAGTTTCCTTGTTATTATTACGTTGACCATCGAAACACTGCAGTAAGAAGGCTCATCTTTTGCCAGCAGTTCCAAGCGTGATACAGAACGCAAAAAGCACCACCGTGGTATGGCGCATCAGGCCCCGTGCAGGTGGCCGGCCTCGGTCTTTTTGTGATTTTGCCGCAGCAGCTTTTTCCCCCTGTATGCTCTTTTCTTTTATTCACATTTATTATCGTCTTGCGCGTCCGAGATAATGCCTCCCTCATTTCTTTTATTTTGTTTTACCCATGCAAGCTCGTTCGTCATATCCAATCATAATCTTCACAAACATAGAATCATCGTAAAGTTTATCCCCTCCAAGAGAAGGAGCTTTCCCTTAATGATGAGGTTACACAACACGCATAGGACTCCGCCTCACCTTGACCACATGAAGGACCTGTCGGAAGGTTTTTGTTTGTAAGATAAAGAATCACCTGTGTGTGTGTGTGTGTGTGTGTGTGTGTGTGTGTGTGTGTGTGTGTGTGTGTTTACATCCCTGCCTATAGCGCCGGTAGGCTTTCTTCAGGGGCCAGATGGTCGGTTCAAGCCCGTCATGGCGCAGGCAATTTTTTTTTATAGTGGCGCCAGCTATGCTCGGCTCAAGCTGCCCCCGGGAACTCATTCTTGATTCACGGGACGGTTTTTTCTAGAGTAGAGTCCGGGTCGATGGGTGGTCTTCTGGACAGCATGTGGGTAGTCTTAGGCCACTCGGCGGTGACTGAAAAATCCCAGGTGATAGCGTGGGGATTCGAACCGACGTTGTCAATGGCGTATTGAATGTGAACCCAGCACGCTAACCACTCAGCCACCGCCTATGTGTTAATGTATTTATGAATATTCATTTGTGTACACACAATTATATTTTGAGCGCTCGCACCTCTGTGTGTGTGGGGAGGGGTGACAGAGATAGACAGACAGACAGACAAACAGAGACAAAGAAGTATATATACATTCAGACAGATAGACAGGCAAACAGACAAAAAAAATCGAGCCGAAAGACATATATAGGGAATAACAAGCAAAGAGACAGACCGACCGTCAAATACTCAAATCGTCAAACAAATGTGCCGAATATGCAGACGCAGATGACATATATACAAACTGAGACGCTGATTGTTCGAAAGACTGGCAATCCAAAAGACATCAGTAGAGACACACACAAAAAAACATAACAACACAACTGTTTCGGAGTATAATCATACCGTGGGAGTAAGGACTCATCAGGAAAGTCTCCACCGCAGGATGGGAGATGTGAAGGTTGTGTAGCTTTCGAAAACAATTTTTATTTATGTAGGAAAGTCACTTTTTTTTTATCCGACCAGCTGAACACTATCACCATCAGTTTTGGCTTATTAGTAAAGATCAGCATTGGCATATACGAGTAAATAAGAAATACATCGAATAAATAATATGAATCGTACCACTGCAACCAATAAAAAAAACCCATCGAATTCCAGTTTATCATGTTAAGAGAAAATGTTTAATGATTTATTGGTAAATGTCAGATCTCCAATAAGACGTAAATTAGTATCCAATGAAGACTTTGGGAGATGTTAAACACACGCACCCTTACTAAATATGTTTAAAGCATTTTTAAGACAACCCAAAATAAAAACAAGGACAGTAGTAACTGAGCTTTTCCCTTTTACTCCTCCAGACTCTATACATGAGCATCGCCTCACAGTTTTCTTACACGTCAATTAAACTCTGCTTGAAGGTTCCAGATCTGAACACCTTCATTAGCTTGTCTCTCTATATCCACGATGCTATAATGCTGATAGACACGAGGAATTATTAATGGGGGCGCCCGGCGTGGAGTCCCTCGTGGATGGGATGCAGGAGGGCTGTCAGGCCGCCACCCTCGGATGAAGCAAGGCAGTCAGGGTCAGCCAGTTCCGGCTCCTAGAGACCCACCAGAGGCGTTTCGAGTGTCAGGCCACGGCGCGTCGCCCTGCTGCCGCCATTCCTCGTTCCTTCCTTGCTGGTGGTGTTAGAGACTTGGGGTCGTATTACAAGACATTTCGCCGCCCAAGAACACACATTTGACAAGGCTTTCGTAGGAGTTGTGGGCATTTCCAGGAGTAGTTTTATGACCCTGGTGGGAGACTGACCCTTCTCCTATACCGTGAACCTGAAGAAACACTCATTAGGACCCGACAGACCCCCTCTTTGGCCTCTAGAAATCGCTGATGTGAGTAGCGAAAGTGTCTTATAATACCGACCTCGGTGTGCGGAAGACAGAGATAGAATGAACAGATAAATTAGTCCTTACTCAATAGCTCTGCGGCGGCCTAGTCCTGTCCGAATCATTGTCTGATAAGATCTTGAGCCACGGAGATTGTTTATCCGTAACGTATATTCTCATTCCATATTAAACTTGCAGTGTCTCAGAATTTATACTCATTTTCATGTCAGGGTACCGGGAATCAGTGGTTGACTCTCATGATGTATCTGTAATCATGCATCTCCTATATAGGGAATGATTTATGCAGCACTCTATCGACTTTAGATGGCGTTTAGTACATCTCCAATTTCCCCCCTACCTTTTCTATTAATCTCCTCCACCTGTTATTAATCTTATTGATTTGTTTCGCATAATGTTTTAAGACAGTGGGATTCAACAATTACTGAAGCGAGAAAATGCCAACTTCTTACTCCTAAGGCCCATATTTTCAAACGAATCGGACTCCCGTTATGACTGTTTTCCAAGGCCACAGAGAAGATTAACCTGTTTGTCATGGGTGATTTTACCATTCGGGGTGCAGAAGGCGTGTGCAACTATCACCAGCATCACAAAACAGTCCATGAGAACCACAGCCACTTTTGAGAGGCTTTTCAAACAGGCGAACCGAGGCGCCGATACCTTTAAGAATAAGACTTCCTTCCATCCAGCCAATCAGCTCCCGTAGCTAACCAGACACTCCCTCCATCCAGCCAATCAGCTCCCGTAGCTAACCAGACACTCCCTCCATCCAGCCAATCAGCTTCCGTAGCGATCTTCCCTACAAAAGGTGTAACTAGCTCTAGATTTCGCCCCATGCAATGTCAACTCCGAGCTCCCTAAAACGGCATATCTCAAACCGAGGTGATGTGGTAAATCTCAACCCTGTATAGGGTAAGCAAAGGGAAAAAGATACCCCCATCTCAAGAAATCAAAATCCCGTGGCTGGCCCCGAGCCAAGATAACCTTCAGAAGGCTAAATGGACATAAAGCTTGGATTGCCTCACGCAGCTAACCCACAAAAACAAGCAAACATTCAAAAACAAAAGCAAAGCTGCATGGAAGTAAGGGTGGAATTACCCTTCCAAGAAAACTCACAAACTCGGACGAACACTCAAAAACACAATAAAAGCACCATGCACGTAGTGGTGGACATCACCCTCGAAGAGACCTCACTAACACAAACAATCATTGATAAATACAATAAAAGCAACATGGACGTGCGGGTTGAATTACCCCTCGATGATAACTCACAAGGTGAAGTGTTCCTTGAGACACACAATAACAACAAACACGGAGCGATGGAAGGCACAATGTCGCGTTTATCGACCCCCTGGCAATGCCTACGCAAGGCTATTGTGCGCCGCCCGTACAAGTGTGTGGCCAGCCTGCTGCTGCTCCTGCTGTTGGCCGGCCACGTGGTCACCCTGGCCTACGCCTACCATCAGCAGGACCAGAGTGACCTCCTGCGGGGCATTGCCGCGCTGTGCTCCGTGCTCGTCCTCCTCCTGACGCACGGACATGATTCCCTGCGTAGGGCGTGGCTCGCCGTTCACGTCACCTATAGTGACGATCTCGCGCGAGGCGCCCTCCGCGTGCTAAACAACCTGCAGGCACAGCCCCTGCTGCACGGACTGGGCCTGGGACCCCCAGACGCCCTGCACACCCTCACCTACTGGTGGTGGGTCCTGCAAGGGCTGCTGCTCGCTACCCTGGCGAGCTTCATCTCGGGACCCAGCACCCCGGACAAAGACAACCCTGACGATGACCCTGACAGTGATCCTCACCCTGTGGGTGACTTTGAAGTGGAACTGAGGGAGGTGGTGGTGGCGGTGGAGGATGGACAGCAGAGGTGCATTAACAGCAACATGCACGTAACGGTTGAATTACCTCTCGAAGATAACTCACAAAGTGAAGTGTTCCTTGAGACACACAATAACAACAAACACGGAGCGATGGAAGGCACAATGTCGCGTTTACCAACGCCCTGCCAACGCCTATGCAAGGCTATTATGCGCCGCCCGTACAAGTGTGTGGCCGGCCTGCTGCTGCTCCTGCTGCTGGCCGGCCACGTGGCCACCCTGGCCTACGCCTACCATCAGCAAGGCCAGAGTGACCTCCTGCGGGGCATTGCCGCGCTATGCTCCGTGCTCATCGTGCCATCCGTCGCCCTCCTCCGGCCATCCGGGAGTTCCTTAATGCGGTGGGCATGGCTCGCCGTTCACGTCACCTATAGTGACGACCTCGTGCGAGAGGCCCTCGCTGTGCAATACGACCTGCAGGCACAGCCCCTGCTGCACGCCCTGGGCCTGGGACCCACCGACGCCCTGCACACCCTCGGCTACTGGTGGTGGGTCCTGCAGGGGCTGCTGCTCGCTACCCTGGCGAGCTTCATCTCGGGACCCAGCGCCCCTGATTACTACAGCCCCGACGATGACAGCCCTGACGATAACAACCCTGACGACGACAACCTTGACGATGACCCTGACAGTGATCTTGACACTGAAAGTGAAGAGTGTCAGCAGAGGTACAGTAACTCCAAACACGGAGCGATGGAAGGCACAATGTCGCGTTTATCAACGCCCTGCCAACGCCTACGCAAGGCTATTATGCGCCGCCCGTACAAGTGTGTGGCCGGCCTGCTGCTGCTCCTGCTGCTGGCCGGCCACGTGGTCACCCTGGCCTACGCCTACCATCAGCAGGACCAGAGTGACCTCCTGCGGGGCATTGCCGCGCTGTGCTCCGTGCTCGTCCTCCTCCTGACGCACGGACATGATTCCTTGCGTAGGGTGTGGCTCGCCGCTCACGTCACCTATAGTGACGACCTCGCGCGAGGTGCGCTCCGCGTGCTATACGACCTGCAGGCACAGCCCTTGCTGCACGGACTGGGCCTGGGACCCTCCGACGTCCTGCACACCCTCGCCTACTGGTGGTGGGTCCTGCAAGGGCTGCTGCTCGCTACCCTGGCGAGCTTCATTTCGGGAGCCAGCGCCCCTGACGATGAGAACCCTTACGATGACAACCCTGATGATGACAAATCTGATGATGACAACCCTGACGATGACCCTGGTCTTGATCTTGACCCTGTGTTTGAAGAGGATGACTTTGAAGAAGTGGAACTGAGGGAGGTGGTGGTGGTGGTGGAGGCAGTGAATTGGCAGTTCAGGGTGGGGGCTCTAGTCCCCCCTCCTGTCCCGCCCGTCCACCACCCTCGGGGTGAGGAGGAGGGGGAAGACGAGGATGAGTTTGAGGACATGGATCAGAGGGAGGTGATGGAGGCGGTGGAGGAGGGGCAGTTCGGGGTGGGTGACCTTGCCGCCCCTCTCGAGCCGCCTGCCGAGGAGATTGAAGAAGAGGATGGCTTTGAGGAGGTGGACCGGGTGGAGATGGACCGGGAAGAGGTGGTGGAGGTGGTGGTGGGGCAGTTCGGGGTGGGCGCTGCTGCCGCCCCTCCGGACCCGCCCGCCCGCCACCCTGGTCCTGTTGAGTAAGGAGGGTGAAGGCGAGGATGACTTTGACGAAGTAAGCGAGAGGGACGTGGCAGCGATGGAGTAAGGCCAGTGAAGAATGTATAAAAAAAAAGAAACTAAATAAAAAAAATATATATAAAATACTAAAAAAAACTTAAAATGAAATACAAAAGATTAGGATTAAGATTAATGAAAAAAATCAAACCAAATACAAAATACATAAAAAAAACAAAAATAAAAAGAAGTAAAAAAAAATCAAACCCCAATACAAAATGTGAGGGTAAAGGTTAAGGATCACATTTCTTTGCGTCAAAAAGGAGCAATGGTTTCACCCGACGAGAAGAAAACTTTTAAAATCGCCAAAGTATTAAAGAAAGCTCCGTTCACAGCTTGGAAATAACGACCGGTAAACTTGGTTAAGCTTTAAGATCGATCAAAACAAAACAAAAGTCATCGGCCAGTGAGTATATGTCTTGAACGACTTGAGAAAAAAAAAAAGGACAATAATTAATCTCACATTGCAGTTCAAACTGTCCTTGCGCAATGGAACACCCGAAACAAATACCGTGTGTGTGTGTGTGTGTGTGTGTGTGTGTGTGTGTGTGTGTGTGTGTGTGTGTGTGTGTGTGTGTGTGTGTGTGTGTGTGTGTGTGTGTGTGTGTGTGTGTGTGTGTGTGTGTGTGTGTGTGTGTGTGTGTGTGTGTGTGTGTGTGTGTGTGTGTGTGTGTGTGTGTGTGTGTGTGTGTGTGTGTGTGTGTGTGTGTGTGTGTGTGTGTGTGTGTGTGTGTGTGTGTGTGTGTGTGTGTGTGTGTGTGTGTGTGTGTGTGTGTGTGTGTGTGTGTGTGTGTGTGTGTGTGTGTGTGTGTGTGTGTGTGTGTGTGTGTGTGTGTGTGTGTGTGTGTGTGTGTGTGTGTGTGTGTGTGTGTGTGATATGTTTCCAGGTAATGTTGTGTGATATGTTTCCAGGTAATGTTGTGTGATATGTTTCCAGGTAATGTTGTGCGATATGTTTCCTTTCCAGGTAATGTTGTGTGATATGTTTCCTTTCAGGTAATGTTGTGTGATATGTTTCCTTTTCAGGTAATGTTGTGTGATATGTTTCCTTCAGGTAATGTTGTGTGATATGTTTCCTTTCCAGGTAATGTTGTGTGATATGTTTCCTTTTCAGGTAATGTTGTGTGATATGTTTCCTTTCAGGTAATGTTGTGTGATATGTTTCCTTTCAGGTAATGTTGTGTGATATGTTTCCTTTCAGGTAATGTTGTGTGATATGTTTCCTTTCAGGTAATGTTGTGTGATATGTTTCCTTTCAGGTAATGTTGTGTGATATGTTTCCTTTCAGGTAATGTTGTGTGATATGTTTCCTTTCAGGTAATGTTGTGTGATATGTTTCCTTTCCAGGTAATGTTGTGTGATATATTTCCTTTCAGGTAATGTTGTGTGATATGTTTCCTTTCCAGGTAATGTTGTGTGAGATGTTTACTTAGCAGGTAATGTTGTGTGATATGTTTCCTTCCCAGGTAATGTTGTGTGATATGTTTCCTTTCCAGGTAATGTTGTGTGATATCTTTCCTTTCCAGGTAATGTTTTGGGATATGTTTCCTTTCGAGGTAATGTTGTGTGATATGTTTCCTTTACAGGTAATGTTGTGTGATATGTTTCCGTTCCAGGTAATGTTGTGTGATATGTTTCCTTTCCAGGTAATGTTGTGTGATATGTTTCCTGTCCTGGTAATGTTGTGTGATATGTTTCCTTTCAGGTAATGTTGTGTGATATGTTTCCTTTCCAGGTAATGTTGTGTGATATGTTTCGTTTCATGTAATGTTGTGTGATATGTTTCCTTTCCAGGTAATGTTGTGTGATATGTTTCCTTTCCAGGTAATGTTGTGTGATATGTTTCCTTTCAGGTAATGTTGTGTGATATGTTTCCTTCTTAGGTAATGTTGTGTGATATGTTTCCTTTCCAGGTAATGTTGTGTGATATGTTTCCTTTCCAGGTAATGTTGTGTGATATGTTTCCTTTCCAGGTAATGTTGTGTGATATGTTTCCTTTCCAGGTAATGTTGTGTGATATGTTTCCTTTCCAGGTAATGTTGTGTGATATGTTTCCTTTCCAGGTAATGTTGTGTGATATGTTTCCTTTCAGGTAATGTTGTGTGATATGTTTCCTTTCCAGGTAATGTTGTGTGATATGTTTCCTTTCAGGTAATGTTGTGTGATATTTATCCTACACAGGTAATGATGTGTGATATGTATCCTTTACAGGTAATGTTGTGTGATATGTTTCCTTTCCAGGTAATGTTGTGTGATATATTTCCTTTCCAGGTAATGTTGTGTGATATGTTTCCTTTCCAGGTAATGTTGTGTGATATGTTTCCTTTCAGGTAATGTTGTGTGATATGTTTCCTTTCAGGTAATGTTGTGTGATATGTTTCCTTTCCAGGTAATGTTGTGATATGTTTCCTTTCCAGGTAATGTTGTGTGATATGTTTCCTTTCCAGGTAATGTTGTGTGATATGTTTCCTTTCTAGGTAATGTTGTGTGATATGTTTCCTTTCCAGGTAATGTTGTGTGATATTTCCTTTCCAGGTAATGTTGTGTGATATGTTTCCTTTCCAGGTAATGTTGTGTGATATGTTTCCTTTCAGGTAATGTTGTGTGATATGTTTCCGTTCCAGGTAATGTTGTGTGATATGTTTCCTTTCCAGGTAATGTTGTGTGATATGTTTCCTTTCCAGGTAATGTTGTGTGATATGTTTCCTTTCCAGGTAATGTTGAGTTATATGTTTCCTTTCAGGTAATGTTGTGTGATATGTTTCCTTTCCAGGTAATGTTGTGTGATATGTTTCCTTTCAGGTAATGTTGTGTGATATGTTTCCTTTCCAGGTAATGTTGTTTGATATGTTTCCTTTCCATATAATGATGTTTGATATGTTTCCTTTTTGAAGGAAATGTTGTGTGATATGTTTCATTTCCAGGTAATGTTGTGTTATATGTTTCCTTTCCAGGTAATGTTGTGTGATATGTTTCCTTTCCAGGTAATGTTGTGTGATATGTTTCCTTTCCAGGTAATGTTGTGTGATATGTTTCCTTTCCAGGTAATGTTGTGTGATATGTTTCCTTTCCAGGTAATGTTGTGTGATATGTTTCCTTTCAGGTAATGTTGTGTGATATGTTTCCTTTCAGGTAATGTTGTGTGATATGTTTCCTTTCCAGGTAATGTTGTGTGATATATTTCCTTTCCAGGTAATGTTGTGTGATATGTTTCCTTTCCAGGTAATGTTGTGTGATATGTTTCCTTTACAGGTAATGTTGTGTGATATGTTTCCTTTATAGGTAATGTTGTGTGATATGTTTCCTTTCCAGGTAATGTTGTGTGATATATTTCCTTTCCAGGTAATGTTGTGTGATATGTTTCCTTTCCAGGTAATGTTGTGTGATATGTTTCCTTTCCAGGTAATGTTGTGTGATATGTTTCCTTTCCAGGTAATGTTGTGTGATATGTTTCCTTTCCAGGTAATGGTGTGTAATATGTTTCCAGGTAATGTTGTGTAATATGTTTCCTTTCCAGGTAATGTTGTGTGATATGTTTCCTTTCCAGATAATGTTGTGTGATATGTTTCCTTTCCAGGTAATGTTGTGTGATATGTTTCCTTTCCAGGTAATGTTGTGTGATATGTTTCCTTTCCAGGTAATGTTGTGTGATATGTTTCCTTTCCAGGTAATGTTGTGTGATATGTTTCCTTTCCAGGTAATGTTGTGTGATATGTTTCCTTTCCAGGTAATGTTGTGTGATATGTTTCCTTTCCAGGTAATGTTGTGTGATATGTTTCCTTTCCAGGTAATGTTGTGTGATATGTTTCCTTTCAGGTAATGTTGTGTGATATGTTTCCTTTCCAGGTAATGTTGTGTGATATGTTTCCTTTCCAGGTAATGTTGTGATATGTTTCCTTTCAGGTAATGTTGTGTGATATGTTTCCTTTCCAGGTAATGTTGTGTGATATGTTTCCTTTCAGGTAATGTTGTGTGATATGTTTCCTTTCCAGGTAATGTTGTGTGATATGTTTCCTTTCAGGTAATGTTGTGTGATATGTTTCCTTTCCAGGTAATGTTGTGTGATATGTTTCCTTTCAGGTAATGTTGTGTGATATGTTTCCTTTCAGGTAATGTTGTGTGATATGTTTCCTTTCCAGGTAATGTTGTGATATGTTTCCTTTCCAGGTAATGTTGTGTGATATGTTTCCTTTCAGGTAATGTTGTGTGATATGTTTCCTTTCCAGGTAATGTTGTGTGATATGTTTCCTTTCCAGGTAATGTTGTGTGATATGTTTCCTTTCCAGGTAATGTTGTGTGATATGTTTCCTTTCCAGGTAATGTTGTGTGATATGTTTCCTTTCCAGGTAATGTTGTGTGATATGTTTCCTTTCAGGTAATGTTGTGTGATATGTTTCCTTTCCAGGTAATGTTGTGTGATATGTTTCCTTTCCAGGTAATGTTGTGTGATATGTTTCCTTTCCAGGTAATGTTGTGTGATATGTTTCCTTTCCAGGTAATGTTGTGTGATATGTTTCCTTTCAGGTAATGTTGTGTGATATGTTTCCTTTCCAGGTAATGTTGTGTGATATGTTTCCTTTCAGGTAATGTTGTGTGATATGTTTCCTTTCCAGGTAATGTTGTGTGATATGTTTCCTTTCAGGTAATGTTGTGTGATATGTTTCCTTTCCAGGTAATGTTGTGTGATATGTTTCCTTTCCAGGTAATGTTGTGTGATATGTTTCCTTTCAGGTAATGTTGTGTGATATGTTTCCTTTCCAGGTAATGTTGTGTGATATGTTTCCTTTCCAGGTAATGTTGTGTGATATGTTTCCTTTCCAGGTAATGTTGTGTGATATGTTTCCTTTCCAGGTAATGTTGTGTGATATGTTTCCTTTCAGGTAATGTTGTGTGATATGTTTCCTTTCCAGGTAATGTTGTGTGATATGTTTCCTTTCAGGTAATGTTGTGTGATATGTTTCCTTTCAGGTAATGTTGTGTGATATGTTTCCTTTCAGGTAATGTTGTGTGATATGTTTCCTTTCAGGTAATGTTGTGTGATATGTTTCCTTTCAGGTAATGTTGTGTGATATGTTTCCTTTCAGGTAATGTTGTGTGATATGTTTCCTTTCAGGTAATGTTGTGTGATATGTTTCCTTTCCAGGTAATGTTGTGTGATATGTTTCCTTTCCAGGTAATGTTGTGTGATATGTTTCCTTTCAGGTAATGTTGTGTGATATGTTTCCTTTCAGGTAATGTTGTGTGATATGTTTCCTTTCCAGGTAATGTTGTGTGATATGTTTCCTTTCAGGTAATGTTGTGTGATATGTTTCCTTTCCAGGTAATGTTGTGTGATATGTTTCCTTTCCAGGTAATGTTGTGTGATATGTTTCCTTTCCAGGTAATGTTGTGTGATATGTTTCCTTTCAGGTAATGTTGTGTGATATGTTTCCTTTCCAGGTAATGTTGTGTGATATGTTTCCTTTCCAGGTAATGTTGTGTGATATATTTCCTTTCAGGTAATGTTGTGTGATATGTTTCCTTTCCAGGTAATGTTGTGTGATATGTTTCCTTTCAGGTAATGTTGTGTGATATGTTTCCTTTCCAGGTAATGTTGTGTGATATGTTTCCTTTCAGGTAATGTTGTGTGATATGTTTCCTTTCAGGTAATGTTGTGTGATATGTTTCCTTTCCAGGTAATGTTGTGTGATATGTTTCCTTTCAGGTAATGTTGTGTGATATGTTTCCTTTCCAGGTAATGTTGTGTGATATGTTTCCTTTCCAGGTAATGTTGTCTTATATGTTTCCTTTCCAGGTAATGTTGTGTGATATGTTTCCTTTCAGGTAATGTTGTGTGATATGTTTCCTTTCAGGTAATGTTGTGTGATATGTTTCCTTCCAGGTAATGTTGTGTGATATGTTTCCTTTCCAGGTAATGTTGTGATATGTTTCCTTTCAGGTAATGTTGTGTGATATGTTTCCTTTCAGGTAATGTTGTGTGATATGTTTCCTTTCAGGTAATGTTGTGTGATATGTTTCCTTTCAGGTAATGTTGTGTGATATGTTTCCTTTCAGGTAATGTTGTGTGATATGTTTCCTTTCCAGGTAATGTTGTGTGATATGTTTCCTTTCCAGGTAATGTTGTGTGATATGTTTCCTTTCCAGGTAATGTTGTGTGATATGTTTCCTTTCAAGGTAATGTTGTGTGATATGTTTCCTTTACAGGTAATGTTGTGTGATATGTTTCCTTTCCAGGTAATGTTGTGTGATATGTTTCCTTTCCAGGTAATTTTGTGTGATATGTTTCCTTTCCAGGTAATGTTGTGTGATATGTTTCCTTTCCAGGTAATGTTGTGTGATATGTTTCCTTTCCAGGTAATGTTGTGTGATATGTTTCCTTTCCAGGTAATGTTGTGTGATATGTTTCCTTTCCAGGTAATGTTGTGTGATATGTTTCCTTTCCAGGTAATGTTGTGTGATATGTTTCCTTTCCAGGTAATGTTGTGTGATATGTTTCCTTTCCAGGTAATGTTGTGTGATATGTTTCCTTTCAGGTAATGTTGTGTGATATGTTTCCTTTCCAGGTAATGTTGTGTGATATGTTTCCTTTCCAGGTAATGTTGTGTGATATGTTTTCTTTCCAGGTAATGTTGTGTGATATGATTCCTTTCCAGGTAATGTTGTGTGATATGTTTCCTTTCCAGGTAATGTTGTGTGATATGTTTCCTTTCCAGGTAATGTTGTGTGATATGTTTCCTTTCCAGGTAATGTTGTGTGATATGTTTCCTTTCCAGGTAATGTTGTGTGATATGTTTCCTTTCAGGTAATGTTGTGTGATATGTTTCCTTTCCAGGTAATGTTGTGTGATATGTTTCCTTTCAGGTAATGTTGTGTGATATGTTTCCTTTCCAGGTAATGTTGTGTGATATGTTTCCTTTCAGGTAATGTTGTGTGATATGTTTCCTTTCAGGTAATGTTGTGTGATATGTTTCCTTTCCAGGTAATGTTGTGTGATATGTTTCCTTTCAGGTAATGTTGTGTGATATGTTTCCTTTCCAGGTAATGTTGTGTGATATGATTCCTTTAAGGTAATGTTGTGTGGTATGTTTCCTTTCCAGGTAATGTTGTGTGATATGTTTCCTTTCCAGGTAATGTTGTGTGATATGTTTCCTTTCCAGGTAATGTTGTGTGATATGTTTCCTTTCCAGGTAATGTTGTGTGATATGTTTCCTTTCCAGGTAATGTTGTGTGATATGTTTCCTTTCCAGGTAATGTTGTGTGATATGTTTCCTTTCCAGGTAATGTTGTGTGATATATTTCCTTTCCAGGTAATATTGTGTGATATGTTTCCTTTCCAGGTAATATTGTGATATGTTTCCTTTCCAGGTAATGTTGTGTGATATGTTTCCTTTCCAGGTAATGTTGTGTGATATGTTTCCTTTCAGGTAATGTTGTGATATGTTTCCTTTCCAGGTAATGTTGTGTGATATGTTTCCTTTACATGTATTGTTGTGTGATATGTTTCCTTTCAAGGTAATTTTGTGTTATATGTTTCCTTTCCAGGTAATGTTGTGTGATATGTTTCCTTTCCAGGTAATGTTGTGTGATATGTTTCCTTTTCAGGTAATGTTGTGTGATATGTTTCCTTTCCAGGTAATGTTGTGTGATATGTTTCCTTTCAGGTAATGTTGTGTGATATGTTTCCTTTCAGGTAATGTTGTGTGATATGTTTCCTTTCAGGTAATGTTGTGTGATATGTTTCCTTTCAGGTAATGTTGTGTGATATGTTTCCTTTCAGGTGATGTTGTGTGATATGTTTCCTTTCCAGGTAATGTTGTGTGATATGTTTCCTTTCCAGGTAATGTTGTGTGATATTTCCTTTCAGGTAATGTTGTGTGATATGTTTCCTTTCAGGTAATGTTGTGTGATATGTTTCCTTTCCAGGTAATGTTGTGTGATATGTTTCCTTTCAGGTAATGTTGTGTGATATGTTTCCTTTCCAGGTAATGTTGTGTGATATGTTTCCTTTCAGGTAATGTTGTGTGATATGTTTCCTTTCCAGGTAATGTTGTGTGATATGTTTCCTTTCAGGTAATGTTGTGATATGTTTCCTTTCAGGTTATGTTGTGTGATATGTTTCCTTTACAGGTAATGTTGTGTGACATGTTTCCTTTCCAGGTAATGTTGTGTGATATGTTTCCTTTCAGGTAATGTTGTGTGATATGTTTCCTTTCAGGTAATGTTGTGTGATATGTTTCCTTTCCAGGTAATGTTGTGTGATATGTTTCCTTTCCAGGTAATGTTGTGTGATATGTTTCCTTTCCAGGTAATGTTGTGTGATATGTTTCCTTTCAGGTAATGTTGTGTGATATGTTTCCTTTCCAGGTAATGTTGTGTGATATGTTTCCTTTCAGGTAATGTTGTGATATGTTTCCTTTCCAGGTAATGTTGTGTGATATGTTTCCTTTCCAGGTAATGTTGTGTGATATGTTTCCTTTCAGGTAATGTTGTGTGATATGTTTCCTTTCAGGTAATGTTGTGTGATATGTTTCCTTTCCAGGTAATGTTGTGTGATATGTTTCCTTTCAGGTAATGTTGTGATATGTTTCCTTTCAGGTAATGTTGTGTGATATGTTTCCTTTCCAGGTAATGTTGTGTGATATGTTTCCTTACCAGGTAATGTTGTGTGATATGTTTCCTTTCCAGGTAATGTTGTGTGATATGTTTCCTTTCCAGGTAATGTTGTGTGATATGTTTCCTTTCCAGGTAATGTTGTGTGATATGTTTCCTTTCCAGGTAATGTTGTGTGATATGTTTCCTTTCCAGGTAATGTTGTGTGATATGTTTCCTTTCCAGGTAATGTTGTGTGATATGTTTCCTTTTCAGGTAATGTTGTGTGATATGTTTCCTTTCCAGGTAATGTTGTGTGATATGTTTCCTTTCAGGTAATGTTGTGTGAGATGTTTCCTTTCCAGGTAATGTTGTGTGATATGTTTCCTTTCCAGGTAATGTTGTGTGATATGTTTCCTTTCCAGGTAATGTTGTGTGATATGTTTCCTTTCCAGGTAATGTTGTGTGATATGTTTCCTTTCCTGGTAATGTTGTGTGATATGTTTCCTCTCCAGGTAATGTTGTGTGATAAGTTTCCTTTCCAGGTAATGTTGTGTGATATGTTTCCTATCCAGGTAATGTTGTGTGATATGTTTCCTTTCAGGGTAATGTTGTGTGATATGTTTAATATCCAGGTAATGTTGTGTGATATGTTTCCTTTCAGGTAATGTTGTGTGATATGTTTCCTTTCCAGGTAATGTTGTGTGATATGTTTCCTTTCAGGTAATGTTGTGTGATATGTTTCCTTTCCAGGTAATGTTGTGTGATATGTTTCCTTTTCAGGTAATGTTGTGTGATATGTTTCCTCTCCAGGTAATGTTGTGTGATATGTTTCCTTTCCAGGTAATGTTGTGTGATATGCTTCCTTTCCAGGTAATGCTGTGTGATATGTTTCCTTTCCAGGTAATGTTGTGTGATATGTTTCCTTTCCAGGTAATGCTGTGTGATATGTTTCCTTTCCAGGTAATGTTGTGTGATATGTTTCCTTTCCAGGTAATGTTGTGTGATATGTTTCCTTTCCAGGTAATGTTGTGTGATATGTTTCCTTTCAGGTAATGTTGTGTGATATGTTTCCTTTCAGGTAATGTTGTGTGATATGTTTCCTTTCCAGGTAATGTTGTGTGATATGTTTCCTTTCGAGGTAATGTTGTGTGATATGTTTCCTTTCCAGGTAATGTTGTGTGATATGTTTCCTTTCCAGGTAATGTTGTGTGATATGTTTCCTTTCCAGGTAATGTTGTGTGATATGTTTCCTTTCCATGTAATGTTGTGTGATATGTTTCCTTTCCAGGTAATGTTGTGTGATATGTTTCCTTTGCAGGTAATGTTGTGTGATATGTTTCCTTTCCAGGTAATGTTGTGTGATATGTTTCCTTTCCAGGTAATGTTGTGTGATACGTTTCCTTTCCAGGTAATGTTGTGTGATATGTTTCCTTTCCAGGTAATGTTGTGTGATATGTTTCCTTTCCAGGTAATGTTGTGTGATATGTTTCCTTTCCAGGGACTGTTGTGTGATATGTTTCCTTTCCAGGTCATGTTGTGTGATATGTTTCCTTTCAGGTAATATTGTGTGAGATGTTTCCTTTCCAGGTAATGTTGTGTTATATGTTTCCTTTCTGTTTAATGTTGTGTGATATGTTTCCTTTCCAGGTAATGTTGTGTGATATGTTTTCTTTCCAGGTAATGTTGTGTGATATATTTCCTTTCCAGGTAATGTTGTGTGATATGTTTCCTTTCCAGGTAATGTTGTGTGATATGTTTCCTTTCCAGGTAATGTTGTGTGATATGTTTCCTTTCCAGGTAATGTTGTGATATGTTTCCTTTCCAGGTAATGTTGTGTGATATGTTTCCTTTCAGGTAATGTTGTGTGATATGTTTCCTTTCCAGGTAATGTTGTGTGATATGTTTCCTTTCCAGGTAATGTTGTGTGATATGTTTCCTTTCCAGGTAATGTTGTGTGATATGTTTCCTTTCCAGGTAATGTTGTGTGATATGTTTCCTTTCCAGGTAATGTTGTGTGATATGTTTCCTTGCCAGGTAATGTTGTGTGATATGGTTCCTTTCCAGGTAATGTTGTGTGATATGTTTCCTTTCGAGGTAATGTTGTGTGATATGTTTCCTTTCCAGGTAATGTTGTGTGCTATGTTTCCTTTCCAGGTAATGTTGTGTGATATGTTTCCTTTCCAGGTAATGTTGTGTGATATGTTTCCTTTCCAGGTAATGTTGTGTGATATGTTTCCTTTCCAGGTAATGTTGTGTGATATGTTTCCTTTCCAGGTAATGTTGTGTGATATGTTTCCTTCCCCGGTAATGTTGGTTGTTATGTTTCCTTTTTCAGGTAATGTTGTGTGATATGTTTCCTTTCCAGGTAATGTTGTGTGATATGTTTCCTGTCCAGGTAATGTTGTGTAATATGTTTCCTTTCAGGTAATGTTGTGTGATATGTTTCCTTTCCAGGTAATGTTGTGTGATATGTTTCCTTTCCAGGTAATGTTGTGTGATATGTTTCCTTTCAGGTAATGTTGTGTGATATGTTTCCTTTCCAGGTAATGTTGTGTGATATGTTTCCTTTCAGGTAATGTTGTGTGATATGTTTCCTTTCAGGTAATGTTGTGTGATATGATTCCTTTCCAGGTAATGTTGTGTGATATATTTCCTTTCCAGGTAATGTTGTGTGATATGTTTCCTTTCCAGGTAATGTTGTGTGATATGTTTCCTTTCCAGGTAATGTTGTGTGATATGTTTCCTTCCAAGGTAATGTTGTGGGATATATTTCCTTTCCAGGTAATGTTGTGTGATATGTTTCCTTTCAGGTAATGTTGTGTGATATGTTTCCTTTCCAGGTAATGTTGTGTGATATGTTTCCTTTCCAGGTAATGTTGTGTGATATGTTTCCTTTCAGGTAATGTTGTGTGATATGTTTCCTTTCAGGTAATGTTGTGATATGTTTCCTTTCCAGGTAATGTTGTGTGATATGTTTCCTTCCAGGTAATGTTGTGTGATATGTTTCCTTTCCAGGTAATGTTGTGTGATATGTTTCCTTTCCAGGTAATGTTGTGTGATGTTTCCTTTCCAGGTAATGTTGTGTGATATGTTTCCTTTCCAGGTAATGTTGTGTGATATGTTTCCTTTCCAGGTAATGTTGTGTAATATGTTTCCTTTTCAGGTAATGTTGTGTTATATGTTTCCTTTCCAGGTAATGTTGTGTGATATGTTTCCTTTTCAGGTAATGTTGTGTTATATGTTTCCTTTTCAGGTAATGTTGTGTGATATGTTTCCTTTCCAGGTAATGTTGTGTGATATGTTTCCTTCTCAGGTAATGTTGTGTGATATGTTTCCTTTTCAGGTAATGTTGTGTTATATGTTTCCTTTCCAGGTAATGTTGTGTTATATGTTTCCTTTCCAGGTAATGTTGTGTGATATGATTCCTTTCCAGGTAATGTTGTGTGATATGTTTCCTTTCCAGGCAATGTTGTGTGATATGTTTCCTTTTCAGGTAATGTTGTGTGATATGTTTCCTTTCCAGGTAATGTTATGTGATATGTTTCCTTTTCAGGTAATGTTGTGTGATATGTTTCCTTTCTAGGTAATGTCATGTGATATGTTTCCTTTATAGGTAATGTTGTATGATATGTTTCCTTCCCAGGTAATGTTGTGTGATATGTTTCCTTTCCAGGTAATGTTGTGTGATATGTTTCCTTTCCAGGTAATGTTGTGTGATATGTTTCCTTTCCAGGTAATGTTGTGTGATATGTTTCCTTTCCAGGTAATGTTGTGTGATATGTTTCCTCTCATGGTAATGTTGTGGGATATGTTTCCTTTCCAGGTAATGTTGTGTGATATGATTCCTTTCAGGTAATGTTGTGTGATATGTTTCCTTTCAGGTAATGTTGTGTGATATGTTTCCCTTCCAGGTAATGTTGTGTGATATGTTTCCTTTCCAGGTAATGTTGTGTGATATGTTTCCTTTCAGGTAATGTTGTGTGATATGTTTCCTTTCCAGGTAATGTTGTGTTATATGTTTCCTTCCCAGGTAATGTTGTGTGATATGTTTCCTTTTCAGGTAATGTTGTGTGATATATTTCCTTCCCAGGTAATGTTGTGTTATATGTTTGCTTTCCAGGTAATGTTGTGTGATACGTTTCCTTTCCAGGTAATGCTGTGTGATATGTTTCCTTTCCAGGTAATGTTATGTGATATATTTTCTTCCCAGGTAATGTTGTGTGATATATTTCCTTTCCAGATAATGTTGTGTTATATGTTTCCTTCCAAGGTAATGTTGTGTGATATGTTTCCTTTTCAGGTAATGTTGTGTGAGATGTTTCCTTTCCAGGTAATGTTGTGTGATATGTTTCCTTTCCAGGTAATGTTGTGTGATATGTTTCCTTTCCAGGTAACGTTGTGTGATGTTTCCTTTACAGGTAATGTTTTGTGATATGTCTCCTTTCCATGTAATGTTGTGTGATTTGTTTCCTTTCAGGTAATGTTGTGATATGTTTCCTTTCCAGGTAATGTTGTGTGATATGTTTCCTTTCAGGTAATGTTGTGTGATATGTTTCCTTTCAGGTAATGTTGTGTGATATGTTTCCTTTCCAGGTAATGTTGTGTGATATGTTTCCTTTCAGGTAATGTTGTGTGATATGTTTCCTTTCAGGTAATGTTGTGTGATATGTTTCCTTCCAGGTAATGTTGTGTGATATGTTTCCTTTCCAGGTAATGTTGTGTGATATGTTTCCTTTCCAGGTAATGTTGTGTGATATGTTTCCTTTCCAGGTAATGTTGTGTGATATGTTTCCTTTCCAGGTAATGTTGTGTGATATGTTTCCTTATCAGGTCATGTTGTGTGATATGCTTCCTGTCCAGGGTATGTTGTGTGATTTGTTCCCTTTCCAGGTAATTTTGTGTGATATGCTTCCTTTCCAGGTAATGTTGTGTGAAATGTTCCCTTACCAGGTAATGTTGTGTGATATGTTTCCTTTCAGGTAATGTTGTATGATATGTTCCCTTACCAGGTAATGTTGTATGATATGTTTCCTTTCCAGGTAATGTTGTGTGATATGTTTCCTTTCCAGGTAATGTTGTAGGATATGTTTCCTTTCCAGGTAATGATGTGTGAAATGTTTCCTTTCCAGGTAATGTTGTGTGATGTGTTTCCCTTCCAGGTAATGTTGTGTGATATGTTCCCTTACCAGGTAATGTTGTATGATATGTTCCCTTACCAGGTAATGTTGTATGATATGTTTCCTTTCCAGGTAATGTTGTGTGAAATGTCTCCTTTCCAGGTAATGTAGTGAGATATGTTTCCTTTCCAGGTAATGTTGTGTGATATGTTCCCTCTCCAAGTAATGTTGCGTGAAATGTTTCCTTTCCAGGTAATGTTGTGTGATATGTTTCCTTTCCAGGTAATGTTGTGTGATGTGTTCCCTTACCAGGTAATGTTTATGATATGTTTCCTTTCCAGGTAATGTTGTGTGATGTGTTCCCTTTCCAGGTAATGTTTATGATATGTTTCCTTTCCAGGTAATGTTGTGTGACATGTTTCCTTTCCAGGTAATGTTGTGTGATATGTTTCCTTTCAAGGTAATGTTGTGTGATATGTTTTCCAGGTAATGTTGTGTGATATGTTTCTTTCCAGGTAATGTTGTGTGATATGTTTCCTTTCCAGGTAATGTTGTGTGATATGTTTTCCAGGTAATGTTGTGTGATATGTTCCCTTACCAGGTAATGTTGTATGATATGTTTCCTCTCCAGGTAATGTTGTGTGATATATTTCCTTTCCAGGTAATGTTGTATGATATGTTCCCTTACCAGGTAATGTTGTATGATATGTTCCCTTACCAGGTAATGTTGTATGATATGTTTCCTCTCCAGGTAATGTTGTGTGATATATTTCCTTTCCAGGTAATGTTGTATGATATGTTTCCTTACCAGGTAATGTTGTATGATATGTTCCCTCTCCAGGTAATGTTGTGTGATATGTTTCTTTCCAGGTAATGTTGTGTGATATGTTCTTTCCAGGTAATGTTGTGTGATATGTTACCTTTCCAGGTAATGTTGTGTGATATGTTTCCTTCCAGGTAATGTTGTGTGATATGTTTCCTTTCCAGGTAATGTTGTGTGATATGTTTCTTCCTTCAGGTAATGTTGTGTGATATGTTTCCTTTCCAGGTAATTTTGTGTGATATGTTTCCTCTCCAGGTAATGTTGTGTGATATGTTTCCTTTCCAGGTAATGTTGTGTGATATGTTTCCTTTCCAGGTAATGTTGTGTGATATGTTTCTTCTCCAGGTAATGTTGTGTGATATGTTTCCTCTCCAGGTAATGTTGTGTGATATGTTTCCTTTCCAGGTAATGTTGTGTGATATGTTTCCTTTCCAGGTAATGTTGTGTGATATGTTTCCTTTCCAGGTAATGTTGTGTGATATGTTTCCTTCCAGGTAATGTCGTGTGATATGTTTCATTTCCAGGTAATGTTGTGTGATATGTTTCCTTTCCAGGTAATGTTGTGTGATATGTTTCCTTTCCAGGTAATGTTGTGTGATATGTTTCCTTTCCAGGTAATGTTGTGTGATTTGTTTCCTTTCCAGGTAATGTTGTGTGATATGTTTCCTCTCCAGGTAATGTTGTGTGATATGTTTCCTCTCCAGGTAATGTTGTGTGATATGTTCCCTTTCCAGGTAATGTTGTGATATGTTTCCTTTCCAGGTAATGTTGTGTGATATGTTCCCTTTCCAGGTAATGTTGTGTGATCTGTTCCCTTTCAAGGTAATGTTGTGTGATATGTTTCTTCTCCAGGTAATGTTGTGTGATATGTTTCCTATCCAGGTAATGTTGTGTGATATGCTCCCTTTCCAGGTAATGTTGTGTGATATGTTTCTTCCAGGTAATGTTGTGATATGTTCTTTCCAGGTAATGTTGTGTGATATGTTTCCTTTCCAGGTAATGTTGTGTGATGTTTTCTTTCCAGGTAATGATGTGTGATATGTTTCCTTTCCAGGTAATATTGTGATATGTTTCCTTTCCAGGTAATGTTGTGTGATATGTTTCCTTTCCAGGTAATGTTGTGTGATATGTTTTCTTAATAGGTAATGTTGTGTGATATGTTTCCTTTCCAGGTAATGGTGTGTGATATGTTTCCTTTCCAGGTAATGTTTTGTGATATGTTTCCTCTCCAGGTAATGTTGTGTGATATGTTTCCTTTCCAGGTAATGTTGTGTGATATGTTTAATTTCCAGGTAATGTTGTGTATATGTTTCCTTTCCAGGTAATGTTGTGATATGTTTTCTTTCCAGGTAATGATGTGTGATATGTTTCCTTTCCAGGTAATATTGTGATATGTTTTCTTGAGAGGTAATGTTGTGTGATATGTTTACTTTTCAGGTAATGTTGTGTGATATGTTTCCTTCCCAGGTAATGTTGTGTGATATGTTTCCTTTCCAGGTAATGTTGTGTGATATGTTTCTTCCAGGTAATGTTGGTTGATATTTTAGCTTTCCAGGTAATGTTGTGTGATATGTTTCCTTTCCAGGTAATGTTGTGTGATATGTTTCCTTTCCAGGTAATGTTGTGTGATATGTTTCCTTTCCAGGTAATGTTGTGTGATATGTTTCCTTTCCAGGTAATGTTGTGTGATATGTTTCCTTTCCAGGTAATGTTGTGTGATATGTTTCCTTCCTAGGTAATGTTGTGTGATATGTTTCCTTTCCAGGTAATGTTGTGTGATATGTTTCATTTCCAGGTAATGTTGTGTGATATGTTTCCTTTCCAGGTAATGTTGTGTGATATGTTTCCTTTCCAGGTAATGTTGTGTGATATGTTTCCTTTCCAGGTAAGGTTGTGTGATGTTTCATTTACAGATAATATTGTGTGATATATTTCCTTTCCAGGTAATGTTGTGTGATATGATTCCTTTCCAGGTAATGTTGTGTGATATGTTTCCTTTCCAGGTAATGTTGTGTGATATGTTTCCTTTCCAGGTAATGTTGTGTGATATGTTTCCTTTCCAGGTAATGTTGTGTGATATGTTTCCTTCTTAGGTAATGTTGTGTGATATGTTTCCTTTTCAGGTAATGTTTTGTGATATGTTTCCTTCCCAGGTAATGTTGTGTGATATGTTTCCTTTTCAGGTAATGTTGTGTGATATGTTTCCTTTCCAGGTAATGTTGTGTGATATGTTTCCTTTCCAGGTAATGTTGTGTGATATGTTTCCTTTCCAGGTAATATTGTGTGATATGTTTCTTTGCGAGGTAATATTGTGTGATATATTTCTTCCAGGTAATGTTGTGTGATATGTTTCCTTTCCAGGTAATGTTGTGTGATATGTTTCCTTTCCAGGTAATATTGTGTAATATGTTTCCTTTCCAGGTAGTGTTGTGTGATATGTTTCCTTTCCAGGTAATGTTGTGTAATATGTTTCCTTTCCAGGTAATGTTGTGTGATATGTTTCCTTTCCAGGTAATGTTGTGTGATATGTTTCCTTTCCAGGTAATGTTGTGTGATATGTTTCCTTTCCAGGTAATATTGTGTAATATGTTTCCTTTCCAGGTAATGTTGTGTTATATGTTTCCTTTCCAGGTAATGTTGTGTAATATGTTTTCTTTCCAATGAATGTTGTGTGATATTTTTCCTTTCCAGATAATGTTGTGTGATATATTTCCTTTCCAGATAATTTTGTGTGATATGTGTCCTTCCCAGGTAATGTTGTGTGATATGTTTCCTTTCCAGGTAATGTTGTGTGATATGTTTCCTTTCCAGGTAATGTTGTGTGATATGTTTCCTTTCCAGGTAATGTTGTGTGATATGTTTCCTTTCCAGATAATGTTGTGTGATATGATTCCTTTCCAGGTAATGTTGTGTGATATGTTTCCTTTCCAGATAATGTTGTGTGATATGATTCCTTTCCAGGTAATGTTGTGTGATATGTTTCCTTTCCAGGTAATGTTGTGTTATGTTTCTTTCCCAGGTAATATTGTGTGATATGTTTCCTTTCCAGGTAATGTTGTGTGATATGTTTTCCCAGGTAATGTTGTGTGATATGTTTCTTTCAGGTAATGTTTTGTGATATGTTTCCAGGTAATGTTGTGTGATATGTTTCCTTTCCAGGTAATGTTGTGTGATATGTTTCCTTTCCAGGTAACGTTGTGTGATGTTTTCTTTCCAGGTAATATTGTGTGATATGTTTCCTTTCCAGGTAATATTGTGTGATATATTTCCTTTCCAGGTAATATTGTGTGATATGTTTCCTTTCCAGGTAATATTGTGTGATATGTTTCCTTTCCAGGTAATATTGTGTAATATGATTCCTTTCCAGGTAATGTTGTGTGATATGTTTCCTTTCCAGGTAATGTTGTGTGATATGTTTCCTTTCCAGGTAATGTTTTGTGATATGTTTCCTTTCTAGGTAATGTTGTGTGATATGTTTCCTTTTCAGGTAATGTTTTGTGATATGTTTCCTTCCAAGGTAATGTTGTGTGATATGTTTCCTTTCCAGGTAATATTGTGTGATATGTTTCCTTTCCAGGTAATATTGTGTGATATATTTCCTTTCCAGGTAATATTGTGTGATATGTTTCCTTTCCAGGTAATATTGTGTGATATGTTTCCTTTCCAGGTAATGTTGTGTTATATGTTTCCTTTCCAGGTAATGTTGTGTGATATGTTTCCTTTCCAGGTAATGTTGTGTGATATGTTTCCTTTCCAGGTAATGTTGTGTGATATATTTCCTTTCCAGGTAATGTTGTGTGATATGTTTCCTTTCCAGGTAATGTTGTGTGATATGTTTCCTTTCCAGGTAATGTTCTGTGATATGATTCCCTTCCAGGTAATGTTGTGTGATATGTTTCCTTTCCAGGTAATGTTGTGTGATATGTTTCCTTTCCAGGTAATGTTGTGTGATATGTTTCCTTTCCAGGTAATGTTGTGTGATATGATTCCTTTCCAGGTAATGTTGTGTGATATGTTCCTTTCCAGGTAATGTTGTGTGATATGTTTCCTTTCCAGGTAATGTTGTGTGATATGATTCCTTTCCAGGTAATGTTGTGTGATATGTTTCCTTTCCAGGTAATGTTGTGTGATGTTTTTTTTTTCAAGGTAATGTTGTGTGATATGTTCAGTTTCCAGGTAATGTTGTGTGATATGTTTTCTTTCAAGGTAATGTTGTGTGATATATTCCCTCTTCAGGTAATATTGTTTCATATATTTCCAGGTAATGTTGTGTGATATGTTTCCTTTCCAGGTAATGTTGTGTGATATGTTTCCTTTCCAGGTAATGTTGTGTGATATGTTTCCTTTCCAGGTAATATTGGGTGATATGTTTTCTTTCCAGGTAATGTTGTGTGATATGTTTCCTTTCCAGGTAATATTGGGTGATATGTTTCCTTTCCAGGTAATGTTGTGTGATATGTTTCCTTTCCAGGTAATGTTGTGTGATATGTTTCCTTTCCAGGTAATGTTGTGTGATATGTTTCCTTTCCAGGTAATGTTGTGTGATATGTTTCCTTTCCAGGTAATGTTGTGTGATATGTTTCCTTTCCAGGTAAAGTTGTGTGATATATTTCCTTTCCAGGTAAAGTTGTGTGATATGTTTCCTTTCCAGGTAATGTTGTGTGATATATTTCATTCCCAGGTAATGTTGAGTGATATATTTTTCCTTTCCAGGTAATGTTGTGTAATATGTTTAATTCCCAGGTAATGTTGTGTGATATGTTTCCTTTCCATTTAATGTTGTGTGATATGTTTCCTTTCCAGGTAATGTTGTGTGATATGTCTCCTTCCCAGATAATGTTGTGTGATATGTTTCCTTTCCATTTAATGTCGTGTGATATGGTTCCTCCCCAGGTAATGTGTGATATGTTTCCTTTCAATTTAATGTTGTGTGATATGTTTCCTTCCCAGGTAATGTTGTGTGATATGTTTCCTTCCCAGATAATGTTGTGTGATATGTTTCCTTTCCAGGTAATGTTGTGTGATATGTTTCCTTTCCAGGTAATGTTGTGTGATATGTTTCCTTTCCAGGTAAGTTTGTGTGATATGTTTTCTAGGTAATGTTGTGTGATATGTTTCCTTCCCAGGTAATGTTGTGTGATATGTTTCCTTTTCAGGTAATGTTTTGTGATATGTTTCCTTCCGAGGTAATGTTGTGTGATATGTTTCCTTTCCAGGTAATGTTGTGTGATTTGTTTCCTTTCCAGGTAACGTTGTGTGATGTTTCCTTTCCAGGTAATATTGTGTGATATGCTTCCTTTCCAGGTAATATTGTGTGATATTTTCTTTCCAGGTAATATTGTGTGATATGTTTCCTTTCCAGGTAATATTGTGTAATATGTTTCCTTTCCAGGTAATATTGTGTAATATGTTTCCTTTCCAGGTAATGTTGTGTGATATGTTTCCTTCCCAGGTAATGTTGTGTGATATGTTTCCTTTTTAGGTAATGTTTTGTGATATGTTTCCTTCCCAGGTAATGTTGTGTGATATGTTTCCTTTCTAGGTAATGTTGTGTGATATGTTTCCTTTCCAGGTAACGTTGTGTGATGTTTCCTTTCCAGGTAATATTGTGTGATATGTTTCCTTTCCAGGTAATATTGTGTGATATATATCCTTTCCAGGTAATTTTGTGTGATATGTTTCCTTTCCAGGTAATATTGTGTGATATATTTCCTTTCCAGGTAATGTTGTGTGATATGATTCCTTTCCAGGTAATGTTGTGTGATATGTTTCCTTTCCAGGTAATGTTGTGTGATATGTTTCCTTTCCAGGTAACGTTGTGTGATGTTTCCTTTCCAGGTAATATTGTGTGATATGTTTCCTTTCCAGGTAATATTGTGTGATATATTTCCTTTCCTGGTAATGTTGTGTGATATGATTCCTTTCCAGGTAATGTTGTGTAATATGTTTCCTTTCCAGGTAATGTTGTGTGATATGTTTCCTTCCCAGGTAATATTGTGTGATATGTTTCCTTTTCTGGTAATGTTTTGTGATATGTTTCCTTTCCAGGTAATGTTCTGTAATATGTTTCCTTCCCAGGTAATGTTTTGTGATATGTTTCCTTTCCAGGTAATGTTGTGTGATATGTTTCCTTTCCAGGTAACGTTGTGTGACGTTTCCTTTCCAGGTAATGTTGTGTGATATGTTTCCTTTCCAGGTAACGTTGTGTGATGTTTCCTTTCCAGGTAATATTGTGTGATATGTTTCCTTTCCAGGTAATATTGTGTGATATATTTCTTTCCAGGTAATATTGTGTGATATGTTTCCTTTCCAGGTAATATTGTGTAATATGTTTCCTTTCCAGGTAATATTGTGTAATATGTTTCCTTTCCAGGTAATGTTGTGTGATATGTTTCCTTTTCATGTAATATTGTGTGACATGTTTCATTTCCAGGTAATGTTGTGTGATATGTTTCCTTTCCAGGTAATGTTGTGTTATATGTTTCCTTTCCAGGTAATGTTGTGTGATATGTTTCCTTTTCAGGTAATATTGTGTGACATGTTTCCTTTCCAGGTAATGTTGTGTGATATGTTTCCTTTCCAGCTAATATTGTGTAATATGTATCCTTTCCAGGTAATGTTGTGTGATATGTTTCCTTTCCATTTAATGTTGTGTGATATGTTTCCTTTCCAGGTAATGTTGTGTGATATGTCTCCTTCCCAGATAATGTTGTGTGATATGTTTCCTTTCCATTTAATGTCGTGTTATATGTTTCTTTTCCAGGTAATGTTGTGTGATATGTTTCCTTACCAGGTAATGTTGTGTGATATGATTTCTTCCCAGGTAATGTTGTGTGATATGTTTCCTTTCCAGGTAATATTGTGTGATATGTTTCCTTCCCAGGTAATGTTGTGTGATATATTTCCTTCCCATGTAATGTTGTGTGATATGTTTCCTTCCCAGGTAATGTCATGTGATATGTTTAATTCCCAGGTAATGTTTTGTGGTATGTGTCCTTCCCATGTAATGTTGTGTGATATGTTTAATTTCCAGGTAATGCTGTGTGATATGTGTCCATCCCATGTAATGTTGTTTGATATGTTTCCGTTCCAGGTAATGTTGTGTGATATGTTTCCATCCCAGGTAATGTTGTGTGATATGTTTCCTTTCCATTAATGTCTTGTGATATGTTTCCTTTCCTGGTAATGTTGTGTGATATGTTTCCTTTCCATTTAATGTCGTGTGATATATTTCCTTTCCAGGTAATGTTGTGTGATATGTTTCCTTTCCAGGTAATGTTGTGTGATATGTTTCCTTTCCAGGTAATGTTGTGTGATATGTTTCCTTTCCAGGTAATGTTGTGTGATATGTTTCCTTTCCATTTAATGTTGTGTGATATGTTTCCTTTCCATTTAATGTTGTGTGATATGTTTCCTTCCCATGGAATGTTGTGTGATATGTTTCCTTTCCATTTAATGTTGTGTGATATGTTTCCTTTCCATTTAATGTTGTTTGATATGTTTCCTTTCCAGGTAATGTTGTGTGATATGTTTCCTTTCCATTTAATGTTGTGTGATATGTTTCCTTTCCATTTAATGTAATATGATATGTTTCCTTCCCAGGTAATGTTGAGTGATATGTTTCCTTCCCAGGTAATGTTGAGTGATATGTTTCCTTTCCAGGTAATGTTGTGTGATATGTTTCCTTTCCAGGTAATGTTGTGTGATATGTTTCCTTTCCAGGTAATGTTGTGTGATATGTTTCCTTTCCAGGTAATGTTGTGTGATATGTTTCCTTTCCAGGTAATGTTGTGTGATATGTTTCCTTCCAGGTAATGTTGTGTGATATGTTTCCTTTCCAGGTAATGTTGTGTGATATGTTTTCCAGGTAATGTTGTGTGATATGTTTCCTTCCAGGTAATGTTGTGTGATATGTTTCCTTTCCAGGTAATGTTGTGTGATATGTTTCCTTCCAGGTAATGTTGTGTGATATGTTTCCTTCCAGGTAATGTTGTGTGATATGTTTCCTTTCCAGGTAATGTTGTGATATGTTTCTTTCCAGGTAATGTTGTGTGATATGTTTCCTTTCCAGGTAATGTTGTGTGATATGTTTCCTTTCCAGGTAATGTTGTGTGATATGTTTCCTTTCCAGGTAATATTGTGTGATATGTTTCCTTTCCAGGTAATGTTGTGTGATATGTTTCTTTCCAGGTAATATTGTGTGATATGTTTCCTTTCCAGGTAATGTTGTGTGATATGTTTCCTTTCCAGGTAATGTTGTGTGATATGTTTCCAGGTAATGTTGTGTGATATGTTTCCTTTCCAGGTAATGTTGTGTGATATGTTTCCTTTCCAGGTAATGTTGTGTGATATGTTTCCTTTCCAGGTAATGTTGTGATATGTTTCCTTTCCAGGTAATGTTGTGTGATATGTTTCCCTTCCAGGTAATGTTGTGTGATATGTTTCCTTTCCAGGTAATGTTGTGTGATATGTTTCCTTTCCAGGTAATGTTGTGTGATATGTTTCCTTTCCAGGTAATGTTGTGTGATATGTTTCCTTTCCAGGTAATGTTGTGTGATATGTTTCCTTCACAGGTAATGTTGTGTGATATGTTTCCTTTCCAGGTAATGTTGTGTGATATGTTTCCTTTCCAGGTAATGTTGTGTGATATGTTTCCTTTCCAGGTAACGTTGTGTGATGTTTCCTTTCCAGGTAATGTTGTGTGATATGTTTCCTTTCCAGGTAATGTTGTGTGATATGTTTCCTTTCCAGGTAATGTTGTGTGATATGTTTCCTTTCCAGGTAATGTTGTGTGATATGTTTCCTTTCCAGGTAATGTTGTGTGATATATTTCATTCCCAGGTAATGTTGTGTGATATATTTCCTTTCCAGGTAAAGTTGTGTGATATGTTTCCTTTCCAGGTAATGTTGTGTGATATGTTTCCTTTCCAGGTAAAGTTGTGTGATATATTTCCTTTCCAGGTAAAGTTGTGTGATATGTTTCCTTTCCAGGTAATGTTGTGTGATATATTTCATTCCCAGGTAATGTTGAGTGATATATTTCTTCCAGGTAATGTTGTGTGATATGTTTCCTGTCCAGGTAATGTTGTGTGATATCTTTCCTTTCCAGATAATGTTGTGTGATATGTTTCCTTTCCAGGTAATGTTGTGTGATATGTTTCCTTCCAGGTAATGTTGTGTGATATGTTTCCTTTCCAGGTAATGTTGTGTGATATGTTTCTTTCCAGGTAATGTTGTGTGATATGTTTCCTTCCAGGTAATGTTGTGTGATATGTTTCCTTTCCAGGTAATGTTGTGATATGTTTCTTTCCAGGTAATGTTGTGTGATATGTTTCTTCCAGGTAATGTTGTGTGATATGTTTCCTTTCCAGGTAATGTTGAGTGATATGTTTCCTTTCCAGGTAATGTTGTGTGATATGTTTCTTTCCAGGTAATGTTGTGTGATATGTTTCCTTTCCAGGTAATGTTGTGTGATATGTTTCTTTCCAGGTAATGTTGTGTGATATGTTTCTTTCCAGGTAATGTTGTGTGATATGTTTCCTTTCCAGGTAATGTTGTGTGATATGTTTCCTTTCCAGGTAATGTTGTGTGATATGTTTCTTTCCAGGTAATGTTGTGTGATATGTTTCCTTTCCAGGTAATGTTGTGTGATATGTTTCTTTCCAGGTAATGTTGTGTGATATGTTTCCTTTCCAGGTAATGTTGTGTGATATGTTTCCTTTCCAGGTAATGTTGTGTGATATGTTTCTTTCCAGGTAATGTTGTGTGATATGTTTCTTTCCAGGTAATGTTGTGTGATATGTTTCCTTTCCAGGTAATGTTGTGTGATATGTTTCCTTTCCAGGTAATGTTGTGTGATATGTTTCCTTCCAGGTAATGTTGTGTGATATGTTTCCTTCCAGGTAATGTTGTGTGATATGTTTCTTTCCAGGTAATGTTGTGATATGTTTCCTCCAGGTAATGTTGTGTGATATGTTTCCTTTCCAGGTAATGTTGTGTGATATGTTTCCTTTCCAGGTAATGTTGTGTGATATGTTTCCTTTCAGGTAATGTTGTGTGATATGTTTCCTTTCAGGTAATGTTGTGTGATATGTTTCCTTCCAGGTAATGTTGTGTGATGTTTCCTTTCCAGGTAATGTTGTGTGATATGTTTCCTTTCCAGGTAATGTTGTGTGATATGTTTCCTTTCCAGGTAATGTTGTGTGATATGTTTCCTTTCCAGGTAATGTTGTGTGATATGTTTCCTTTCCAGGTAATGTTGTGTGATATGTTTCCTTTCAGGTAATGTTGTGTGATATGTTTCCTTCCAGGTAATGTTGTGTGATATGTTTCCTTTCCAGGTAATGTTGTGTGATATGTTTCCTTCCAGGTAATGTTGTGTGATATGTTTCCTTTCAGGTAATGTTGTGTGATATGTTTCCGTTCCAGGTAATGTTGTGTGATATGTTTCCTTTCCAGGTAATGTTGTGTGATATGTTTCCTTTCCAGGTAATGTTGTGTGATATGTTTCCTTTCAGGTAATGTTGTGTGATATGTTTCCTTTCCAGGTAATGTTGTGTGATATGTTTCCTTTCAGGTAATGTTGTGTGATGTTTCCTTCCAGGTAATGTTGTGTGATATGTTTCCTTTCCAGGTAATGTTGTGTGATATGTTTCCTTTCCAGGTAATGTTGTGTGATATGTTTCCTTTCAGGTAATGTTGTGTGATATGTTTCCTTTCCAGGTAATGTTGTGTGATATGTTTCCTTTCAGGTAATGTTGTGTGATATGTTTCCTTTCAGGTAATGTTGTGTGATATGTTTCCTTTCCAGGTAATGTTGTGATATGTTTCCTTCCAGGTAATGTTGTGTGATATGTTTCCTTCCAGGTAATGTTGTGTGATATGTTTCCTTTCAGGTAATGTTGTGTGATATGTTTCCTTCCAGGTAATGTTGTGTGATATGTTTCCTTTCCAGGTAATGTTGTGTGATATGTTTCCTTTCCATGTAATGTTGTGTGATATGTTTCCTTTCCAGGTAATGTTGTGTGATATGTTTCCTTTCAGGTAATGTTGTGTGATATGTTTCTTTCCAGGTAATGTTGTGTGATATGTTTCCTTTCCAGGTAATGTTGTGATATGTTTCCTTTCAGGTAATGTTGTGTGATATGTTTCCTTCCCAGGTAATGTTGTGTGATATGTTTCCTTACCAGGTAATGTTGTGTGATATGTTTCCTTACCAGTTAATGTTGAGATATGTTTCCTCTCCAGGTAATGTTGTGTGATATGTTTCCTTTCCAGGTAATGTAGTGTGATATGTTTCCTTTCCAGGTAATGTTGTGTGATATGTTTCCTTTCCAGGTAATGTTGTGTGATATGTTTCCTTTCCAGGTAATGTTGTGTGATATGTTTCTTTCCAGGTAATGTTGTGTGATATGTTTCCTTTCCAGGTAATGTTGTGTGATATGTTTCCTTTCCAGGTAATGTTGTGTGATATGTTTCCTTTCAGGTAATGTTGTGTGATATGTTTCCTTTCAGGTAATATTGTGTGATATGTTTCTTTCAGGTAATGTTGTGTGATATGATTCCTTCCAGGTAATGTTGTGTGATATGTTTCCTTTCCAGGTAATGTTGTGTGATATGTTTCCTTCCAGGTAATGTTGTGTGATATGTTTCCTTTCCAGGTAATGTTGTGTGATATGTTTCCTTTCAGGTAATGTTGTGTGATATGTTTCTTTCCAGGTAATGTTGTGTGATATTTCCTTTCCAGGTAATGTTGTGTGATATGTTCCTTTCCAGGTAATGTTGTGTGATATGTTTCCTTTCCAGGTAATATTGTGTGATATGTTTCCTTTCAGGTAATATTGTGTGATATGTTTCCTTTCCAGGTAATATTGTGTGATATGTTTCCTTTCCAGGTAATGATGTGTGATATGTTTCCTTTCCAGGTAATGTTGTGTGATATGTTTCCTTTCAGGTAATGTTGTGTGATATGTTTCTTTTCAGGTAATGTTGTGTGATATGTTTCCTTTCAGGTAATGTTGTGTGATATGTTTACTTTACTGGTAATGTTGTGTGATGTTTCCTTTCCAGGTAATGTTGTGTGATATGTTTCCTTTCAGGTAATGTTGTGTGATATGTTTCCTTTCAGGTAATGTTGTGTGATATGTTTCCTTTCCAGGTAATGTTGTGTGATATGTTTCCTTTCAGGTAATGTTGTGATATGTTTCCTTCAGGTAATGTTGTGTGATATGTTTCCTTTCAGGTAATGTTGTGTGATATGTTTCCTTTCCAGGTAATGTTGTGATATGTTTCCTTTCCAGGTAATGTTGTGTGATATGTTTCCTTTCAGGTAATGTTGTGTGATATGTTTCTTTCCAGGTAATGTTGTGTGATATGTTTCCTTCCAGGTAATGTTGTGTGATATATTTCCTTTCCAGGTAATGTTGTGTGATATGTTTCCTTTCCAGGTAATGTTGTGTGATATGTTTCTTTCCAAGGTAATGTTGTGCGATATGTTTCCTTTCAAGGTAATGTTGTGTGATATGTTTCCTTTCAGGTAATGTTGTGTGATATGTTTCCTTCCAGGTAATGTTGTGATATGTTTCCTTTCAGGTAATGTTGTGTGATATGTTTCCTTTCAGGTAATGTTGTGTGATATTTCCTTCCAGGTAATGTTGTGTGATATGTTTCCTTTCAGGTAATGTTGTGTGATATGTTTCCTTCCCAGGTAATGTTGTGTGATATATTTCCTTTCCAGGTAATGTTGTGTGATATGTTTCCTTTTCAGGTAATGTTGTGTGATATGTTTCCTTTCCAGGTAATGTTGTGTGATATGTTTCCTTTCCAGGTAATGTTGTGTGATATGTTTCCTTCCCAGGTAATGTTGTGTGATATGTTTCCTTCCCATATAATGTTGTGTGATATGTTTCCTTCCCAGGTAATGTTGTGTGATATATTTCCTTTCCAGGTAATGTTGTGTGATATGTTTCCTTTTCAGGTAATTATGTGTGATATGTTTCCTTTCCAGGTAATGTTGTGTTATATGTTTCCTTCCCAGGTAATGTGTGATATGTCTCCTTTTCAGGTAATGTTGTGTTATATGTTTCCTTCCCAGGTAATGTTGTGTGATATGTTTCCTTTTCAGGTAATATTGTGTGATATATTTCCTTACCAGGTAATGTTGTGTGATATGTTTCCTTTCCAGGTAATGCTGTGTGATATGTTTCCTTCCCAGGTAATGTGTGATATGTTTTCCAGGTAATGTTGTGTGATATGTTTCCTTTCCAGGTAATGTTGTGTGATATGTTTCCTTTCCAGGTAATGTTGTGATATGTTTCCTTTCCAGGTAATATTGTGTCATATGTTTCCTTTCCAGGTAATGTTGTGTGATATGTTTCCTTTCCAGGTAATGCTGTGTGATATGTTTCCTTTCCAGGTAATGTTGTGTGATATGTTTCCTTTCCAGGTAATGTTGTGTGATATGTTTCCTTCCCAGGTAATGTTGTGTGATATGTTTCCTTTCCAGGTAATGTTGTGTGATATGTTTCCTTTCCAGGTAATGTTGTGTGATATGTTTCCTTTCCAGGTAATGTTGTGATATGTTTCCTTTCCAGGTAATGTTGTGTGATATGTTTCCTTTCCAGGTAATGTTGTGTGTGATATGTTTCCTTTCCAGGTAATGTTGTGTGATATGTTTCCTTTCAGGTAATGTTGTGTGATATGTTTCCTTTCCAGGTAATGTTGTGTGATATGTTTCCTTCCAGGTAATGTTGTGTGATATGTTTCCTTTCCAGGTAATGTTGTGATATGTTTCCTTTCCAGGTAATGTTGTGTGATATGTTTCCTTTCCAGGTAATGTTGTGTGATATGTTTCCTTCCAGGTAATGTTGTGTGATATGTTTCCTTTCCAGGTAATGTTGTGTGATATGTTTCTTTCCAGGTAATGTTGTGTGATATGTTTCCTTTCCAGGTAATGTTGTGTGATATGTTTCCTTTCAAGGTAATGTTGTGTGATATGTTTCCTTTCAGGTAATGTTGTGTGATATGTTTCCTTTCCAGGTAATGTTGTGTGATATGTTTCCTTTCCAGGTAATGTTGTGTGATGTTTCCTTTCCAAGTAATGTTGTGTGATATGTTTCCTTTCCAGGTAATGTTGTGTGATATGTTTCTTTCCAGGTAATGTTGTGTGATATGTTTCCTTTCAGGTAATGTTGTGTGATATGTTTCCTTCCAGGTAATGTTGTGTGATATTTCTTTCCAGGTAATGTTGTGTGATATGTTTCCTTTCCAGGTAATGTTGTGTGATATGTTTTCCTTCCAGGTAATCTTGTGTGATATGTTTCCTTTCCAGGGAATGTTGTGTGATGTTTCCTTCCAGGTAATGTTGTGTAATATGTTTCCTTTCCAGGTAATGTTGTGATATGTTTCCTTCAGGTAATGTTGTGTGATATGTTTCCTCCCGAGGTAATGTTGTGTGATATGTTTCCTTTCCAGGTAATGTTGTGTGATATGTTTCCTTTCCAGGTAATGTTGTGTGATATGTTTCCTTCCAGGTAATGTTGTGTGATATGTTTCTTTTCCGGTAATGTTGTGTGATATGTTTCCTTTTCAGGTAATGTTGTGTGATATGTTCCCTTTCCAGGTAATGTTGTGTGATATGTTTCCTTTCAGGTAATGTTGTGTGATATGTTTCCTTCCAGGTAATGTTGTGTGATATGTTTCCTTCCAGGTAATGTTGTGTGATATGTTTCTTTCCAGGTAATTTTGTGTGATATGTTTCCTTTCCAGGTAATGTAGTGTGATATGTTTCCTTTCCAGGTAATGTTGTGTGATATGTTTTCAGGTAATGTTGTGTGATATGTTTCCAGGTAATGTTGTGTGATATGTTTCCTTTCCAGGTAATGTTGTGTGATATGTTTCCTTTCCAGGTAATGATGTGTGATATGTTTTCCCAGAGTAATGTTGTGTGATATGTTTCTTTCCAGGTAATATTGTGTGATATGTTTCCTTCCAGGTAATGTTGTGTGATATGTTTCCTTCCCAGGTAATGTTGTGTGATATTTTTCCTTTCCAGGTAATGTTGTGTGATATGTTTCTTTCCAGGTAATGTTGTGTGATATGTTTCCTTTAGGTAATGTTGTGTGATATGTTTCCAGGTAATGTTATTAGTGTGATATGTTTTTCCAGGTAATGTTGTGTGATATGTTTCCTTCCAGGTAATGTTGTGTGGATAGGTTCTTCCTTCCAGGTAATGTTGTGTGATATGTTTCCCTTTCCAGGTAATGTTGTGTGATATGTTTCCTTTCCAGGTAATGTTGTGTGATGTTTCCTTCCATTTAATGTTGTGTGATATGTTTCCAGGTAATGTTGTGTGATATGTTTCCTTTCCAGATTAATGTTGTGTGATATGTTTCCTTTCCAGGTAATGTTGTGTGATATATTTTCCAGGTAATGTTGTGTGATATGTTTTCCAGGTAATGTTTTGTGATATGTTTTCCAGGTAATGTATTGTGTGATATGTTTCCTTCCAGGTAATGTTGTGTGATATGTTTCCTTTCAGAGTAATGTTGTTGTGATATGTTTCCTTTCCAGGTAATGTTTTTGTGATATATCCTTTCTTTCCAGGTAATGTTGTGTGATATGTTTCCTTTCCAGGTAATGTTGTGATATATGTCCTTTCCAGGTATGTTGTGTGATATGTTTCATTTCCAGGTAATGTTGTGTGATATGTTTCCTTTCCAGGTAATGTTGTGTGATATGTTTCTTCCCCTTTCAGGTAATATTGTGTGATATGTTTCCTTTCAGGTAATGTGTTGTGATATGTTTCCTTTCCCAGGTAATGTTGTGTGATATATTTCTTTCCAGGTAATGTGTGATATGTTTCTAGTAATATAATATTCTTTCCAGGTAATATTGGCCGTGATATGTTTCCTTCAGGTAATGTTGTGTGATATGTTTCCTTTCCAAGGTAATGTTGTGTGATATGTTTCCTTCCAGGTAATGTTGTGATATGTTTCCTTTCCAGGTAATAGTTATGATATGTTTCCTTTCCAGGTAATGTTGTGTGATATGTTTTCCAGGTAATGTTGTGTGATATGTTTCTTCCAGGTAATGTTGTGTGTGATATGTTTCCTCAGAGTTCAGGTGTTGTGATATGTTTCTCCAGGTAATGTTGTGTAATATGTTTCCTCCAGGTAATTTAATTTATGTGATATATTTTCCTTTTCCAGGTAATGTTGTGTGATATGTTTCCTTTCCAGGTAATGTGTTGTGATATGTTTCCTTTCAGGTAATGTTGTGTGATATGTTTCCAGGTAATGTTGTGATATGTTTTCCTTTCAGGTAATGTTGTGTGATATGTTTCCTTTCCAGGTAATGTTGTGTGATATGTTTCCTTCCAGGTAATGTTGTGTGATATGTTTCCCTTTCCAGGTAATGTTGTGTGATATGTTTCCTTTCCAGGTAATGTTGTTGTGATATGTTTTCCTTTCCAGGTAATGTTGTGTGATATGTTTTTCAGGTAATGTTGTGTGATATGTTTTCCAGGCCAAATGTTGTGTGATATGTTTCCTTTCCAGGTAATGTTGTGTGATATGTTTCCTTTCAGGTAATGTTGTGTAATATGTTTCCTTTCAGGTAATGTTGTGTAATATATTCCAGGTAATGTTGTGTGATATCATTTCCCTTTTCCATGTAATGTTGTGTGATATGTTTCTTTCCAGGTAATGTTGTGTGATATGTTTCTTTCAAGGTAATGTTGTGTGATATGTTTTCCTTCCAGGTAATGTTGTGATATGTTTCCTTTCCAGGTAATGTTATGTGATATGTTTCCTTTCCAGGTAATGTTGTGATATGCTCTTCCTTTCAGGTAATGTTGTGTGATATGTTTCTTTCCAGGTAATGTTTGTGATATGTTTCCTTTCCAGGTAATGTTGTGTGATATATTTCCTTTCCAGGTAATGTTGTGTGATATGTTTCTTCCAGGTAATGTTGTGATATGTTCTTCTTCCAGGTAATGTTGTGTTATGTTTCCTTCCAGGTAATGTTGTGTGATATGTTTCCTTCTTCCAGGTAATGTTGTGTGATATGTTTCTTTTCCAGGTAATGTTAATGGGTGTTTTGTATATATATTTATATGCAAATTTTCTTTATTTTATGTGCATTTTTGTACATATATTTTTATTTAAATCTGCGTTATTTTATGTGTATTTTGTATGTTTTCTCATACAAATTTACATTATTTTATTGGTATTTTGTTTATTTATTTTGATACGAATTACATGATTATATCTGTACTTTGTACAAATTTTTTATACGTATTTACATGATTTAATGTGTATTTTGTTTAAATATTTTTATACAATCTACGTTATTATATATGTATTTGTATAAATATTTTGATACAAAGTTATATTATTTTATGTATTTTGTATTTATATTTCAATTCAAATTTAGCTTATTTTATGTGTGTTTTGTATATCTATTTTCATACAAATTTAATTACTTGTGTGTATTTTTGTATATAGTTTTATACAAATTTACGTTGTTTTATGTGCATTTTGTATATTTATATTTATGCAAATACACATTCTTTATTATTATTTTGTTTATTTATTTTGATACGAATTTACATTATTTTATGTGTATTTTGTATATATTTTTTATACGTATTTACTGCATATTGTGTGTTTTTTGAATATATATTATTATAGAAATCTACGTTATTTTATATGTATTCGTATATATATTTTGAAGCAAATTTACATTGTTTTATATGTATTTTGCAAATCTATTTCAATACAAATTTACCTTATTGTATGAGCATTTTGTATATTTATTTTAATACAAATTCAAATATTTTATGTGTATTTTTGTATATATATTTTTATATAAAATGCGTTATTATATGGGTTTTTGCATTTCTATTTTCATACAAATTTACATTATGTTTGGGTAATGTTGTGTGATATGTTTCGCAGGTCTTTGTGTAATATGTTTCGAGTTAATGTCCTGTCATGATGTGTTTGTGCAATTTAAAATGTCATTATATGTATCCTTTTCCAGAGGAAAAGTCGTGTGATATGAATCAGGTAATGTCCGTGCGATATGTTATCCTTTCAGATTATGTTGTGTGGTTTTCCCAAAGTAATGTCGTGTGATATGTTTCTTGTCCTTAGGTATGTGATATGTTTCAGGTAATGTAATATGTTTCTTTCAGGTAATGTTGTGATATGTTTCAGAGTAATGTCGTGTGATACGTTTCCACACACACACCAGTGGTAATAGTTTCAAAGGAAATAATGTTAATGTGATATGTTTCTTTTTCTAGTAATGTCGTGTGATATATTTCCAGTAATGTCAATATTTTTTTGTGTGTGTCGTAATAATAATAGTAATAATAATGATAATAATAATAATAATAATAAATAATAATAATAATAATTAATAATGATAATAATGTGAGGAGGGTAATAATAATAATAATAATAATAATAATAAAGATAATCATAATAAAAATAAAAATAATAATAAATAATAATAATAATAATAATAATAATAATAATAATAATAAAAATAATAATAATAATAATAATAATAATAATAATAATAATAATAATAATAATAATAATAATAATAAATAATAAATGATGATAATAATAATAATAATAATAATAATAATAATAATAATAATAATAATAATAATAATAATAATAATAATAATAATAATAATAATAATAATAATAATGATAATAAATTTTGTATTCATTTTGTTGGCTTAGCTATAGCTGAAGGAACTACACAAAATACAAATAAGTTTTTAATGAGGAGGAGTAATGGGGAATTAGGAAGGGTGGTTAAAAGAGTGTCCTGTGATAAGTAGGATGTGATGTTGTGTTGTGTGAATGTGTGTGTGTTTGTGTGTGTGTGTGTGTGTGTGTGTGTGTGTGTGTGTGTGTGTGTGTGTGTGTGTGTGTGTGTGTATGTGTTACCTGGAGTGGTTTTACTGGGCCTTAGCTTTACGCTCGTGTGGTCCCGTCACCGTATCTACATTTATCCAACTTCTGGAGACAGTGTGTGGAGGAGAACACACTCCTCGCGAAGGATACTACCAATCCTCACCTTTAGTCTGTTCAAACCTCTATGTTTCTTTGCAGGAGAAGCTATATTTCTTTATGTCACCCTCAAGGATCTTCCCTGACTTGCAATATTTTACTATGTCCTCTATGTGTTCTAATTAGGTGAGATTTCTATTTCTACTCTCAGTAGTAACTCCTCGTTGCTCTACTTCTTCCATTTGCTCAATAATTTGTACGGGGGGTATTAGGTCTTGAAAAAAAAATGTATATAACTTCTTTGTTCTACTGTTAGTATTTCATTTCCTTTAGTCTTTTCAGCATGTATGTCAATCCCTCCAGCTCTGGAACCATTTTTTGTCTGCCATCCTTTGTACCAAACCTGAGTTTATTTACGTTTTCTTCTTATGGGAGACCACACTGCCTCCACATATTCCAAAACTTTGGTCTGTTGATCATAGCATATTATTTTTCATCATTTCCTTATCCATGTGATGGAATCTGCTATTCTGTATTTCTCACCATGTTATACATTATCGCAAGATATCCGATTAGCATGACTCTCTGGCATGTTGTTATCTTGCATTATTACTCCCAGGTCTCTCTCTCTTCGTGTACTTTCTTTAGTATTTCCACCATCTCCCCATTTTACTCTAAGTCCATTTGTGGTCTTCCTTCACTTTTCTCACATTTCCATAACATGAGCATTTCTTCACATTGAATTCATCTCCCTCCCTCCTCCCACTTCAAAAATCTTGTTTAGATCTTCTTGCAAGCTCGCAAACTTTTGTCTATGGAAATAGAATGAGCCCGGGAGGTGGTTTATTAAAAACATTCATGATTTTAAGGAAAAAGTTGGACAAAACGGATGTAAGGAGACAGGATGGCGCGAGCGTAGCTCTTTTTCCACCGGTATCTCTTAAGCCAACTGAATACAACTAGGTAAATACACACACACACACACACACACACACACACACGCACACACACACACACACCAGTGGTAAGAAGACGTTGCTTTTGTACCTGGGAAGGGGCATGGGGATCACTGGGGTCGGCATCCCCATCAGTGCTGGCTGGAGATACTTCCTGAGCAGGAGGAGGAGGAGAGGTGCTGACAGTCTGGGGGGGAAGGTGGAGGGTGAAGTGAAGAGGAGGAAGGTGGAGTGCGGAGTGGTGAAGTTGGAGGAAGATTACACATTAGAAAAAAAAGGTGGTGGTTGGGGGGAAAAAAGACGGAATTAATGAAAAGAAGGGAAGGGAAAGATGGGAAAGAAGGATGAAGGAGAGGAGGACGAAGGAGGTGTAGAAAGGAAGGGAAGAAGAGGGGAAAGGGAGGAGGAAAGCAGAGGGAAGGGAGGGAAGGGAGGTGTAGAAAGGAAGGGAAGAAGGGAAGAAATTAAGGATGAAGGGAGGAGGAGGAAGGGAGAGGTGTAGAAAGGAAGGAAGAAGGAATAGGCAAAGGGAGAGAAGGTGTAGAAAAGAAGAGGAACAAGGAGAGAGAGAATTAAAAGGAATGAAGACAGAAGGAAATTCATGAAAGGAGAGAGGCGGGAAGGAGTGTTACACAAGTTTTTAATAGCCGAGGGAATTGTATGAACACGGGGAGAACAGGATACAGAGTAAGAGCGTCGAACGAGCAGGTGATGAGAATGTGTGGTGTGGGACGTGCCTTTGAGATGGTGTGGCCACAGGTCAGCAGGAGGGAAGGAAGGGGGCCATGTACGGGAGGAAGCTAGAGGTAGAGGCACAAGGGAGGAGACCAGCTGGACGACCAGAAAACTCTGGAAACAGTGTGTGGAGGGAAGACATGAGAAGGATGAACAGCTGGGGAGAGAGAGGTGTATGATCATCAAGAGAGAAACCTAGTCACTAGTAACTACCTGACTTACCGGGTCGAAGGGCTGGAGCCATGCCTCTCCACCTGGCACAGGATCCAGAATGGACGAGGTGCCACAAAGATGTTTGAAGGCCTCCAAGCAACTACACAGCTTTCCCAGCAGGGCAATGAACAATGGAATAATGAAAGTATGTCCTCCAAAATTGCTATAAAATAAATGAGTTTGACAGCAAGGAAGTTTAACTGACTGGCATTCAGATGGAACCCATTAACTATTTCAGTATGTAGAACTACAATGCCTTTGTAACAGTCTGAGGTGTGCATTATCATGACTCGAGCAACGCTTAGCACCACATAGCGTGTCTGTCCGTTACATGGATGCTATGTGATGTGAGCCAGCCTGATGCAAAACGATCGTCGGTATCAGCAGTATGACTTAGGCGTGAAATGTAAACAACAGCAGAAAATTGTAATGTGACTTTGAGCTTAGAGAATAGAAATAATATTGATAATGTGGCAGCTGTTCATGTTATCTTTTTTTTCTGTAGAGCATTGGACATTATATGTCCTGCAGATGACTATCAATATATATATATATATATATATATATATATATATATATATATATATATATATATATATATATATATATATATATATATATATATATATATATATATATATATATATATATATATATATATAATATATATATATATGGTGAGACACCCTACCGAACGAGCAAGCCACTCCCAGTGAGGTATGCTTAATATGGGAGGTGAGGAAAGGGCTGAAGCCCTCCAAAGACCCTTCATGTCCTCCCCACTATGCCGTTTCCCCTATTGTCTCACCAACACCGGAGAGTAGTTCAGCCATGCTCTCTAAGGAGCCAGATCACTCTCTTTATCCACACCACACACTACATTCTCCATAGCACATATACACCTTTTCCCAAAATTAAAATTTCAAAATGGCTCAATTAAGCTTACCAAGCCTCAGAGTCCCCCGCACGCCTGGGGGGACCTAAATTCCCAGGGAGGACTCTCCTTCTGGCTGCCGACCCGAGAGGTGTCTTGATAACTCCCTCAGAACCTCTTTCTTCTCAATTTCTGCAACATTAGTCGCAGTCTTCGCTCTAATTTTCATTCTGTGGAACATCATCTCTCTCCTCCTCTAAGCCCTCACCTTCTCTCTCACTTACCGAAACACAGGTTTCTGAGGCTACTGACAACAATCTCTATTCTGTTCCCTCTACTATCTCTATCTAAATTTCAATCAAAGCTGGATGTTGCGCCTACGTGCGCAACGACATCCTGCTCTCGTGCCCACAGAACCTTGAGCTCTTCTGAATTTTTCCACCATCTGGTTAAGAGCTTCACTGTCATTCTATTACTAAATACATCTGTACTGTATCTCTCACCTAACTCTACCAACTATGTAAATTCTTTGACAATTTGAATTCTAAAGTGGGCAGCATCTTGACCCACTCTCCCTTCGCTGTCAAAATCTCCCATCCCTAGGAAATTTCAATGTTCCTAACTTTGGCTTTCATCCTCTTTCTACTGACCATCCTGGTGAACAAGCCCTACAACTTTGCTATCCTCAACGACCTGAGCAGTTGGTCCAGCACCCTACACGTATTCTACAGCCGTCTTGGAGATCGGCCCAACATTCTAGACCTCTTCCTTGCCTCAAACCCTTCTGCTTATTCTGTCAACTGTTCTCTCCGTTGGGCTCCTCCGATCACAATCTTATTTCTGCCATCCTGTCTGTTGCTCCTACTAGCACCCTCTGGACCCACCAGAAGAGGCGATGCTTCCTGGCATTTTAGCTTCAGCTCGGTGGGACGACCTGAGGATGTACTTTTCCATTCCCGTGGAATGATTATTGCTTCAGGATAGAGACCCCTCTGTGTGTGCTCCAGCGCATCACAGAGGTGATTGTCTCTGGAATGGGGCATACATTCCTCGTTCTTTCTCTACTCCGCTAAAAAGCCTTGGTTTCAATCACGCTTGTTCTCGTGCTGTCAATGATAGAGAGGTAGCTCACAAAAGATACTTAGAGCCTTCAAACTAATGCTAAGTATAGACTTTACATTTTCTGCCCGAAAATCGTGCCAAATCTATTCTCCGACAACCAAAAAATTCTTTCATTAATAGAAAATGTCAAAACCTTGCTTTCTCTAACTCTTCCCGTGACTTCTGGCATCTAGCCAAAAAGCTTATCTCCTCAACTTCACTTCTTCATCTTTCCCTCCCATACTCCTCAGTCTGGCAGCACCTTTGCCCGTCTCATCTATCTCTAAGGCTGAACTCTTCTTCTCTCGACTTTCTCAAAAACTCCCTCTGGACGATTCTGGGCATATTCCTCCTACTCATCCCCTCCCCAGCTCCTTTGTACCTGTTATAATTCTTCAAAATGATATTTTTCTATGCCTCTGGCCTCAATCCTCAGAAGGCTTATGGACCTGATGGGTGCCTCCTATTGTCATGAACTGTGCCTCCGTGCTGTCTGCCCTGCCTGGTCAAACTCTTTCGCCTCTGCCTGTCAACATCTACCTTTCCTTCTTGCTGAGTATGCCTTCATACAGCCTGTACCTAAGAAGGTGACCGCTCAATCCCTCAAACTACCGTCCTGTTGCTTTGCACTTTCTTGTCTATCTAAAGCTTTTGAATCAATCGCTTAACCGGAAGATTCAAAGGCACCTTTAACTCCTCTGACCTTCTATCTGATCGCCAGTATGGGTTCCGCGAGGGAATTTCTACTGGTGATCTCCTAACCTTCTTAACTGACTCTTGGTCATCCTCTCTTAACCGTTTCGGTGAGGCTTTTTGCTATTGCGCTGGACATATCAAAAGCTTTTGATAGGGTCTGGCACAAATCTTCTCTCTCTAAACTACCCTCCTACGGTTTCTATCCTTCTCTCTGTACCTTTATCACCAGTTTCCTTTCTGACCGTTCTATTTTCTGCAAAATGAGACAATCACTGTTCTTCCCTAAATCTATTAACAGTAATGTGTCCCCACAAGTTCTGTCCTATCTCCCACTCTTTTTCTGTTGTTCATTGATGATCTTCTTTCCAAAACGAACTTTGTCCTATCCATTCCTACGCCGATGATTCCACTCTGCATTACTCAACTGTCTTTTAATAGAAGACCCACCCTTCAGGGAACTTAACGACTCAAGGCTGGAGGCTGCAGGCGCTTAGCCTCAGAACCCTTACTATTATTTCCGTTTGGGGCAAGAAAGAACCTGGTGTCAGCTTCAACGCCTCAAAAACACAGATTTCTCCACCTATCCACTCGACACAATCTTCCAAACAACTATCCCTATTCTTTGACAACACTCAGCTATCACCTTCCTCAACACTTTTCTTGTCACTCAGTGTATCCTTAACTCAAAATCTCAACTGGAAACTTCTTGTCTCTCATCTCTTACTAAATCAGCTTCCTCGAGGCTGGGCGTTCTCTGTACGTCTCCGCCAGTTCTTCTCCCCTGCAGTTGCTGTCCATATGCCCAGGGGCCTTGTCCTCCCCTCGTATGTGAGTATGCATCTCTCGCGTAGAGGGGGCTCCACTCACACAGCTCTTCTGGACAGAGTGGAAGGCAAGCTCTTCGTCTCATCAGCTCTCCTCCTCATACTGATAGTCTTCTACCTCTTAAATTCCGCTGCAATGTTGCCTCTCTTTCCTCTTCTATCGAGTATTTCCCGCTGACATCTTACTGAACTTGCTAACTGCGCCTCCCCCACTCCCCTCACGGCCCCACTTTGCACTCGACTTTCTACTCATTGCTCCCATCTACTGTCCAAACCCCTTATGCAAGGATGTTAACCAGCATCTTCACTCTTTCATCCCTCACGCTTTGGTAAACTCTGGAACAATCTTCCCTTCATCTGTATTTCCTCCTGCCTACGACCCAGACTCTTTCAAGAGGGAGGGTATCAGGACACCTCTCCTCCAGAAACTGACTTGTCTTTCGGCCACCTCTTTGGATTCTTTTGGGAACGGCAGTGGCAGGCTTTTTTTTGATAATGTTTGCTTTTTGTGCCCTTGGGCTGTCTCCTTTGCTTAAAAAAAAAATATATATATATATATATATATATATATATATATATATATAGAAAGATATATATATATACATATATATATATATATATATATATATATATATATATACAGATATATATATATATATATATATAAATATATATATATATATATATATATATATATATATATATATATCTATATATATATAATATATATATATATATATATATATATATATATATATATATATATATATATATCATATACATTGAATTTATGTACATGTGAAATTATTTTTTTGTATATATTTTTATATAAATTTTCATTATTTATGTGTTTTTTGTATATTTATTTTCCTACATATATACGTTTCTTTTATCAGGTTTTGTTTATTTATTTGGATACAAGTTTACATTATTTTAGGTTATATTTGGTATATATATTTTTATACTTAGCTACATCATTTTTTAATAATATGTATTTGTATGTATATTTTCATAGAATTTACTCTATTTTATGTGTACTCAATATATATATTTTTGATACAAATTTGATATGATTATATGTGTATTTTGCATATCTAGTTCAATACAGAATTTACTTTATTATTATGTACATTTTGTATATTTATTTTCATACTAAATATAGTTATTTTTATGTTATTTTATATATATTTTTATGAAAATATGCGTTATTATATGGATATTTTGCATCTTTGTTTTTCATACAAATTTACATTATTTTATTGATATTCTGTTTGTTTATTTTGATACGATTTAACGTTATTCTATAGTATTTGAATATATATTTTATTTATATATTAGTATTGTTTATGTATATTTTGTATATATATTTTGTACAATCTTACGTTATTTTATGTGTATTTGTTTATATATTTTCATACAAATTTTACATTTATTTTATGTTGTATTTTTTATATGTATTTCAATACAAATTTCCCTAACTTATGTAATAAGCATATATATTTTCAAACAAATTTAAATTTATTTATTATTTAATGTGTATTTTGTTTATATATTTCCATACAAATTTACGTTATTATATGTGTATTTGTATAAATATTTTGATACAAATTTACATTATTTTATTTATGTTGTATATATATATATATATATATATATATATATATATATATATATATATATATATATATATATATATATATATATATATATATATATATATATATATATATATATATATATATATATTTATTTTATTTTCATAGTTAATTACTTCATAGTTTTGTATTTAGTTTTTTATAAATTTACGTTGACTTTATGTGCATTTTTGTATATTTATATTTATACAAATACACATTCTTTTATTAATTGTTTTGTTTATTTATTTTTGATACAAATTATATTATTTTATGTATATTTTGTATACATTTTTTTATACGCATGTTACTTTCATTTATGTGTATTTTGTACATATATTTTATAAAAGAAATCTTCGTTATTTTATGTATATTCTGTATATATTTTTGAAACAAATTCGCATTATTTTTATATGTATTTTGCATATCTATTTCAATACAAATTTACTTTATTAGCCATGTGCATTTTTGTATATTTATTTTAATACAAATTTAATTTTTTATGTGTATTTTGGTATATATATTTTTCCTTCATAAAAAAATACGTTATTTTATAGGTATTTTTGCTTCTTTATATTCGCATACAAATCTACATTATTTTATTAATATTCTGTGTATTTATTTTTGATACGATTTTACATTATTATATTTGTTTTGTATATATTTTTTATATATTTTTACACATTGTTTTAATATTGTGTATTTTGTATATATTTATACAAATTTACATTATTTTAAGTGTAGTTTCTTTACATAATTTTCATTCAAATTTACCTTATTTTAAGTATGTATTTGTATATAGTTTCCAATAGAAATTTACCATAATTTTATATGTATTTTGTATATTTATTTTTCACACAAATTTACAAAAATTTATGATTATTTTTGTATATAGTTTTCAACAAATTTTGTTTATTTTATGTATTATTTTGTATATCTATTTTCATACAAATATACATTCCCTTCGATTGATATTTTGTTTATTTATTTCGACTTGACGCGAATTAACATTATTTAATGTGTATTTTGTATGCTATATTTTTCATCCCGTATTTACATCTATTTCATGTGTATTTTTGTATATATATATTTCTATAGAAATCTACGTTATTTATATTAATATTCGTATATACAATTTTAAGTAACAAATTTATTATGTTTTATGTGTGTTTTGCATATTTTTAAATACAAATTTATCTTATTATGTGTGCATTTGTATAGTAATTTTAAGCTAAATTTAATTATTCTATGTGTATATTTATAAATATTTTTACCAAAAAATACTTTATTTTATTTTGTGCATTCATTTATGTTTTCACTAAATTTTTTTATTTATTGATATTCTGTGTATTTAGCATATTTTTGATACGAAAATTTACGTTATTGAGTCTATGTATTTTTTGTATATATATTTCAATACAAATATACGTTACTTTATATGTATTTTTATATATATATTTTAAATATGAGTCATTTCAATGGGTATTTGGCATCTTTATTTTCATAAATTTGTACATTACTTTATTGACATACTGTATATTTAAATTGAAACAAATTTAACTAATTATAGGTGTATTTGTATATCTATTTTTCATACAAATTTAAATTATTTTATGTGTATTTTGTATATATTTTTTATATAGAAATTTTCGTTATTTTATGTGTATTTTGTATGTATATATTTTAAACATTACGTTATTTTATTTTGTGTATTCGTATTTATTTTCCTACAAATTTTATACAAATTCATGTTCTTTTTATCTGTATTTTTATTTACTTTTGATGCAATTTACATTATTTGAGGTATATTTGGTATATATTTCACTAATTAACCTTATTTATGTTTATTTTTATATTTATTTCATTCAATTTTAAATTATTTTATATGTCCCCATTTATTTGGGTCATTTTATATGTATTTTGTATGTATGTTTCATAGAAATTTACTCTATTTTATTGAATATTATATTAATATATTTTGTTCAATTTACTTTATTTGATAAATTTTGTATACATTTTTGCGCATTCTACATCTTCAATAAATTTATTGCGTTTTGTGTATATATTTATTTGCAATACAGTTGATATTAATATGCATTTGTGCATATATTTTTATACAAATATGCGTTATTATTCATGGGTATTTTGCATATTTATTTTTCATACAAATTTACATTATTTTTGTTGATATTCTGTCTATTTATTTTGATACAGCGATTTAACATTATTCTATGTGTATTTTGTATACATATTTTATACATATTTTAATTATTTTATATATATTTTTGTATATATCTTTTTTCCAAATCTACGTTCTTATATATTGTATTTGAATAAATATTTCTTAACTCCAATTTACATTATTTCTTTTGTGTGTTTGGTATATGTATTTCAATTCACATTTGCCCTAATTTATGTGTATTTGTATATCTATCTTGAAACAAATTGAAGTAGTTTTGTGTATTTTGTAAGATTTGCAATAAATTTACGTTATTTTATTTGTATTTATATATTTATATCCATACAAATATACATTTCTTTTTAATACAATTTTGTTCGTCCATTTTGATACAATAATTTATATTATTTTATATTATTTTGTATACATTTTTTATACATATTTACTTACATTTATGTGTATTTTGTATGTATATTTATATAGAAATCTACGTTGTTTTATGTGTGCATTCATATATATTTAGAAACAAATTTACATTGTTTTTATATGTATTTTTGCATATCTATTTCAATACAAATTACCTTATTTGACAATATTGCATTTTGTATATTTATTTTAATACAAATTTTAATTTTTTAACTGTATTTTTGGTATATATATTTTTTATAAAAAATACGTTATTCTTATAGATTGTTTTGCATCTTACTTGTCATAAAATTTTCTTTATTTTATTAATATTACATTTATTTTGATACGATTTTTACATTATTCTATTATGTGTTTTGTATATATTTTTTTTATACATGTATTTTCATGTATTTTTAATGTTAACATATATGTTTTATACAAATTTACACGTTATTTTAAGTGTATTTGTTTATACATTTTCATTTAAAGTTTACATTATTTTATTATTATTTTTGTATGTATTTTTCAATAAAGTTGCACCTAATTTTATGTGTGTTTTGTGGATATTTATTTTCAAACAAAATTTAAACTATTTTTTTGTGTATTTTTTGTATATAGTTTTATACAAATTTACGTTATTTATAGTATTGTGTACATATCTACTTTTATACAACTGTGCATTCTTTTCGTGATATTTTGTTCATTCATTTTTGACGCGAATTTTCCATTATTTAATCTATATTTGTTATTGGTATTTTATATAAATCTACTTTGTTTTATGTATTATTTTATTGATTTTGAAACAAATTCTTTTCTTTATGTGTATTTTGCATATTTTTCAATGCAAATGTTACATTATTCTATATGCATTTTGTGTAATATATTTTAATACATATTTAATTTTCTATGTATATTTTTTGTATATATATTTTTATGCAAATTAACGTTATTTTATGTGTATTTTGCATCTTTATTTCTGAAATTTACATTATTTTGATATCCTGTATATTTATTTCATACAATTTACATTATTCTATTAGTGTATTGTTGTATATGTATTTCAATACAAATCTACGTTATTTAATTTATGTATTCGTATATCTATTTTCAAACAAAAGAAATGAAATTACATTGTGTTTTTGTATCTATTTTTATACAAATTTTTAATTATTTTATTTGTATTTTGTATATATATTTTCCTAGAAATATACATTCTTTATTAGTTTTTTTGTTTTATTTTATTTGATACATTTGTTATTTTAGTATTGTATTTTGTATATATATATTTTTTCTACATGTTTACATTATTTTATATTTGTATATATATTTTCATAAAAATTTACGTTATTTTATTATTGTGTATTCTTATACATTTTGATACAAATTTTATACAAATACCATGTTTTTTTGTGTGTGTTGTATATATATTTTCATAAATTTGTATTATTTCATGTATTTTTTGTATGTTTCATTACAAATTTACATTATTTTAATTATTTGTATATTTATTTCATTCAATTTTTAAATTTATTTTTGTGTATATTTGTGTGTATTTATTTTAGGTTATTTTTGTGTATTTTCTATATATTTTCATCAAGTATATTATTTAGTATTTATTAATTTTAATTCGTACAATTGGAATTATTTCAAAGAGTATTTTTGTATATATATTTTATACATGACATTATTTAATGTGTGTTTTATATATATATTTTACAAGTACTTTTATATGCATTTTTGTACATATATTTTATAGAAATTTGCGTTATTTTATGTATTATTTTTGTATATATTTTTCTCCATACAAATATATTATTTTACTGAGTATTTTGTTTATTTATTTTGATACAGAATTATATGATTATATATATTATTTTGTACATATATTTTTATACATTATTTACATTATTTAATGTGTGTATTTTGTTTATATATTTTAATACAAATTTACGTTATTGACCCTTATGTGTATTTGTATAAATATTTTGTTTTCTACAAATTTACTTTATTTTTATGTATTTTATGTATATTTCAATAAAAATTTGGCTTATTTTTATGTGATTTTTGTATTTGTATTTTTTGTATATAGTTTTATATAAATTTACGTTTATTTCATGTGTATTTTTTTATATTTATATTTATACAAATACCCACATTCTTTGATTAATTTTGTTTATTTGTTTTTATACAATTTACATTTATTTTATGTGTATTTTGTATACATTTTTTTATACGTTTTTACTTAATTTTATGTGTATTTTGTATATATATTTTTTGTAGAAATCTACGTTATTTTATGTGTATTCGTATATATATTTTGAAACAAATTTACATTGTTTATATATTTGCACTTATCATTTCAATACAAATTTACCTTATTGTATATATTGCATTTTTATATATGTTATTTTATACAAATTCAAATATTTTATAGTATTTTGAATATATATATATTTTTTAAATGCGTTATTTTATGGGTATTTTTGCATCTTAATTTTCATACAAATTCACATTATTTTTATTAATATTCTTATATTATTTATTTTTGATACGATTTACATTATTCTGTTTGTGTTTTTTTATTGTATATTATATATATATATATATATATATATATATATATATATATATATATATATATATATATATATATATATATATATATATATATATATATATATATATATATATATATATATATATATTTATATTACATTAATGTATTTTAGTAGTATTTTATATATATATATATATATATATATATATATATATATATATATATATATATATATATTGTGTGTGTTTTGTATATATATATATATATATATATATATATATATACATTATATAATTATATATATATATATATATATAATTATATAATGTATATATATATATATATATATATACATTATTTTAAACGTGTATTTATATTTATTTATATATTTATTTTTGTTTATATATATATATATATATATATCTATATATATATCTCTATATATATATATATATATATATACAAATTTACATATATATATATATATATTCTGTATACATTCTTATTACATTTCTAATTTATATGTATTTTATTAATATTTATATTTCATACAAATACTCATTCTTTTATTAATATTTATTTATTTATTTTGACGCATGAGATTTACATTATTTAATGTATGTTTTGTATATATATTTTATACGTTTTACATCATTTCATATTATTATTTTGTATATATATTTCTAAAGAAATCTTCACGTTATCTTATGTGTATTCATTATATATATATTTTGAAACAAATTTACACTGTTTTTATGTGTATTTTGCATATTTTTCAGCTACAAATTTACCTTATTGTATATACATTTTGTATATTATTTTCAATACAAAATTTAATTTATTCTATATGTTTTATTTGAATCTTTATTTTCATACAAATTTACATTATTTTACTGATATTCTGTGTATTTATTTTTGATTCCAATTTTACATTATTCTATGTGTATTTTGTATAAATTACCCCCATACAAATACACGTTACTATGTGTACTTGTTTTTCATTTTCATCCAAATTTGTTATTATATATAACATTTTTGTACATGTATTTAAATACAAATTTAACTAATTATATATGTATTTTGTATATATCTATTTTTTTATACAAATTAGAAATAATTTTGTGTATTTTTGTATATATTTTTATATAAATTTTCGTTATTCTATGTGTATTTTGTATTTATTTTCCCTACAAATATACGTTCTTTTATGAGAATATTTGTTTTTTATTTTGATACAATTTACATTATTTGATGAGTATCATTTTATATATACTTTCATACAAATTTAACTTTATTTAAATCATTTTGTATATGTATTTTGTATGTATATTTTCATAGAAATTTACTCTATTTTGTAGTATTCGTATATATATTTTGATACAAATTTACATTATTGATGTGTATTTTGTATATCTATTTCAATACAAATTTGCTTTATTAGTATGTGCATTTTGTATATTTATTTTACAATACAAATTTTATTATTTTATATGTATTTTTTGTATGCATATATTTTATACATATATGCGTTATTATATGAAGTATTTTGCATCTTATTTTCCATACAAATTTACATTATTTTATTAATATTCTGTTTATTTATTTTGATACGATTTTACATTATTCTATATTATTATTTTGTATATATATTTTATACATATTTAAATTATTTAATGTATATTTTGTATATATATTTTATCCAAATTTACTTTACTTTTATTTGTATTTGTTTATATATTTTCATAAAAATTTACATTATTTTGCACGTATGTTTTGTATATATGTTTTCAATACAAATTTACCTAATTTTATATTATTATTTTGCATATCTATTTTCAGCAACAAATTTAAATTTATTTTGTGTGTTTTTTTGTATATAATTTTTTACAAATTTTAGCTTATTTTATTTGTATTTTGTATATATATTTTCCTACAAATATACATTCTTTTTATTGGAATTTCATTTTATTTATTTTGTTGCAATTTTACATTAACCTAGAGTATTTTGTATATTTATTTTTTTACGTATTTACATTTATTTTTGTATTATTTTGTATATATATTTCCATAAAATGTAGCGTTGCTATTATTATTGTGTGTGCATTCGTATATAATTTGATACAAATTTGCTTCTAAAAGTAATGTTATTTTATGTGTTTTAATACATATTTTTTCATACAAATTTACATTATTTTAGGTGCATTTTACATATATTTTCATTACAAATTTACCTTATTTTATGTTTATTTTTGTATATTTATTTCATTCATTTTAAATTATTTTATATTGTATATTTGTATTTGTATTTAGAATTTATTTTATGTGTATTTTCTATATATATTTTCATCTAAAATTACATTATTTTATTGATATTTTGTTAAAATTTAATTCGATACGTATTTACATTTTTTCGCCATAGAGTATTTTGTATACATATTTTTTATACGCATTTACATTGTTATTTAATATTGTGTTTTGTATATATATATATTTTACATGCAAATTGACTCCCTATTTATGTGCATTTTTGTATATATTTTAATTAAATTTGCATTATTTTGTATATGTATTTTGTATATGTTTTCTCCTTGTACAAATTTACTTTATTTTATTGGTATTTTGCTTATTTATTTTGATTACGAAGTTACATGATTATTTTATTTTTTATACGTATTTACATTTATTTAATGTTTGTTTTGTTTATATATTTCTATATAAATTTACGTTATGATAAGTGTATGTTGAATAAATATTTTTGATAAGTACATTATTTTATAAATATTTGTAAATGTATATTTCCAATTTAAATTTAGCTTATTTTACTTTATATATTATATCTATTTTCATACAAATTTAACTACTTTTGAATGAATTTTGTATACAATTTTATGTAAATTTAACGTTATTTTACATATTGTATTTTGTATATTTATATTTATACAAATACATTCATTCTTTTATAGTATTTTTCTTTTATTTATTTTGATACAATTTACATTATTTTAATTAGTGTATTTGTATACATTTTTTATAATCATTTTACTTTGCTTTTATGTGTATTTTTGTATATATATTTTTATAGAAATCTACATTTATTTTATGTGTGTATTCGTATGTATATTTTGAAACAAATTTACATTGTTTTATATGTATTTTGCATAATATCTATTTTGAAATGCAAATTTACCTATTAATATGTGCATTTTGTAAATTTTTTAAGCTACAAATTCAAATATTTTATGTGTTTTTGAGTATATATAATTTTTGTAAAAAATGCGTTATTTTATATGTATTTTTGCATCTTAATTTTCATACAAATTTTCATTATTTTTATTTATATTCTTATTATTATTTATTTTGATACGATTTAACATTATTCTATTTGTGTTGTTTTTGTATATATATTTTTTTTTTTATACATGTTTATATTATGTTAATGTGTAGTTTGTATATATATTTATTAACAAATTTACGTTATTTTAAGTGTATTTATTTTATATATTTTCTTTCAAATTTACAATATTTTATGTGTATTTTGTATATGTACTTTCAATACAAATTTACTAATTTTATGTGTATTTTATGTATATTTATTTTCATACAAATTTAAACTTATTTTTGAAATATTTTTTGTATATATTTACAAATCTGAGATTGCTTTTATGTGTATTTTGCATATTTATTTCCATATACAAATTTTCTTTGTATTGTATGTGCATTTTGTATATTTATTTTAATACAAATTGCTAACTATTTAATGTGTTTTTTGTATATATATTTTTATATGCAAATATGCTGCATTTATTATATAAATATTTTGCATCTTTATTTTCATACACAAATTTACATTATTTTATTGATATTCTGTTAATTTATTTTTTATGCAAATATGCGTTATTATATGAGGTATTTTGCATCTTTATTTTCATACAAATTTTACATTATTTTATTGATACTCTGTTTATTTATTTTGCATCCATTTGATACATTTTAGTACATTTTTATACATTGCATACATATTTTGTATATATATTTTATCCAAATTTACGTTATCTTATGAGTATTTGTTTATATATTTTCATACAAATTTAACTTATTTTATGTGTATTCTGTATATGTATTTCAAAATAAATTTGCCTAATTTTATGTGTATTTTGCATATCTATTTTCAAACAAATTTGAATTATTTTTGTGTGTTTTTGTATATATTTTTATACAAATTTTAGTTATTTTATTTGTATTTTGTATATATATTTTCCTACAAATATACATTCTTTTATTGGAATTTTGTTTTTTTTATTTTTTGATGCAGTTTTACATTTATTTTTATGTGTATTTTTGGGTATATATTTTTTCTGTAAATAAAGCAAAGACACATAAAATAACGTACATTGTTTAAAATATATGTACAAAATACATAGAATAAGGCCAAAATCATCAAAATAAGTACAGGGGTATCAGCCAAAATAGTAATGTAAACTTAACAGAAAATAAGATAAAATACCCATAAATAAAAACATATTTTTTATAAAATACATATACAAAATACATATAGATTAATTAAATTTTTTGTGCAAAATTAATATAAAATGCATAGAATAAATAAATTTATTCAAAAATATGCAAAATACACATAAAGCCTAATGTAAATTTGTTTTGAAATATATATGCAGATACTCATAAAATAACAGATTTCTATAGAATATATGCAAAGATACGTGAAATGAGGTAAATGCGTATGAAATATGTATACAAATGCATTAAATGAAATTCATTAATCCGATAAATAAAGCAAAATATCAATGAAAGTGTGTATATAATGAAAATAGATATACAAATCTACATAAAATAACCTAAAACAAAGTATATGCAAAATACTAAAAATAATTAAATTTGTGAAAATATACATAAAATTAGATAGATTTGTGTTAAAATACATATACAAAATACATATAAACTCAACAATTAAATTTGAATGAAAATATAAACAAATACATAAAATAACAATAAATTTATAAAATATATATACAAAATACATTAAATAATGTAATATGTATAAAAATTATTCAAAACACAAATAGAATAATGTAAATCGTATCAAAATAAATAAACAGATGTTAATAAAATAATGTAAATTTTGTTTGAAAATAATATGCAAAATACCCATAAAACTCTTTTTTAAATATATGCCAAAATGCATAAAATAACTGATTTACAATTAAATATGCAAAATACGCATATATCAAGAGTAAATTTGTATTGAAGATATGCAAAATGCATTTGAAGTCAATGAAATTTAGCTGAAATATATGCGAATACACATAAAATAACGTAATTCTATAAAATATTTTGCAAAATGCACATAAAGAGTAATCGCCCTTAAAACGTATACAATACGCATAAATAATGTAAATTCGTATCAAAATAAATAAACAAAATAATAATAAGGACTTTGTATTTGCATAAATATAAATATACTAAATACACATAAAATAGCGTAAATTTGTATTAAGCTATATACAAAAATACACACAAGTAATTA